>NW_028274813.1:98062651-98214166 GCF_037043125.1 Eumetopias jubatus
TCAGTTTTCTCATTGATATGACTAAATTGTGTCCTTTATGCAGAAAGGTAGAAAGTCTTAGAGGTAAAGGAAGTAAAGTTTTGGGAGGAGAGGATTCCCGTTTTCTTCACCTTGAGGATTCTGGAGTTTCGGCCTTCCTCTGATCTGATCAGCCTCCATTTTCTAGGCCTTGAACTGAAGATGCTACAGAGTGTTCCAGGTATAAAAATTGCAGCAAGTACAGACATGATGCTCTTTTAATTGTATGAGGGGATTATTTTAATCTTATCAGAGACAACACAGAAATCCAAGTTTTGAAACTCAAGCTTAGAAATGCGTTTTTAATATTGAGCTTCTTTGGATGGAATCTGGGAAAGAAGAGACAGGAACTAACATGATTATAAGGGCTACTCTGTCAGGAGCTATACTGAGGGCTTTATGTTGACCTCATTTAACCCTCACAACCACTCTGTCATTTAGTTGTTACTGTCATTCTTTTATAAATAAGGAAAATGAGGTTCAGGGAAGTTAAGTAACTTGCTCAAGCCCCACCCAGTTAGTAAGTGCTGAGGTCAGAATTGAACCCAGATCTCTCTCCCAACAGCAGGTTTTCCCAAGGGCAAGTTAACTAGCCTCCATAGTAAAGGGCCAGATTTCATTTATCCTTACTATAATTTGTATCAAAATATACTACACTGGGAAGAAAATGAAACCGAGGAAAACAGGAGGCCATTCTTATAAATACTTAATGTATTTTGCATATATGATGAGACTAACAGTTTTATGAATGCAGATTGATGTGGTCAGTCAAGCAGATTTTTATTAGTTTCTGTTTAAGATGAAGAGCTTTAAACCCGATTTGTTTGAGAACTCAGGAAATCAGACTAGCGTGGTCTCCTCTTCTAATAGAATTCATAGTACTGAAAATTGCTTTAGCCAGGGTTTTGGCACCTGACTGCCCACCTAGCTTGTATTTTCATAAGAATTAGAGTAGAAAGTAGCTAAAATTTCATTATAAATACATCTAAGCCTTATGTTGCAAATAAACATTCTCAGTTAATAAAAGCACAGAAACCAACGTGAAAGTATATAGAGCTACATTTTGGTTCCATTGGGGATTTATTGCTAATTAACATGAGAGAAGAAAGTACAAGTAAATTAATTCAAATTTCCAGCTTGTCTATGGGCCCAGTAGAGTTAAACCTAACATTTGTATGATGAGGAAAACACGAATTAATTTAAGAATTCTGTGAAGATACAATGCTAACAACATAGAATGTCAAGGACTTTAGCTTAAATCTACTTTGATTTTTCTCCCCTTTACCAAAACTATCTTGAGACTATATTCTAGATATAAATCCAAGGATTTTTTTTTCCCCTTAATTTGTGGGCACAAATACCAAGGAGTATAAAACTACGGCCGTTGCCAGGAGATTATGTCGTCACTGGTCAGCTTTATTAATGTTTCAGAAAGAAATTTATATCCCTTTCTACTAGTTCATGAATGTGTTGAAGAAAGAGATCAGGTTCTGTATTGTTGGATCTCAATTTCTTTAAAATGTAGGGAGCTGAGGAGTGACACTCATTGATTTGTTTAGTATATTATCCTAGCATAAGTTTCAAACCCAGTCCCTTAAAAATGCCATAGTTTATCTCTCAGGAAAAACTGAGATCATTATGACAATGATAGCAGTTACAATAAAGAGCTGGTGAAAAATGCCCAGTGATGTTAACTTAAGATTAATAAAAATGTGCTTGACTTCCTAAGATATTTTTCTCACAATTGAAAACCAGTAATATCCAGCTATGCTTGTTAGACAGCAGAACTAGTAATTGATTTTAAGCTGCTTTGTACTGAAACCTGGAATTTTTTTTTCTTATTGTTAGAGAGGAAATTTTACTTCATTTCACCCCTACACATGTCTCTGGGAATTCTTGGGAAAAGACATTGATCCTTTTACTTATGAAACTGTTGAAAATAAAAACATGTATTTTTATCCCTTTTACAGAAATTCCAGTTGTGTTTTTAGCAGGCTAATTAGGTAAAAAGAATCCTTGACAGAGATGGTTTGCATGTCCTTGAGTTAGTCCTTGTACCTCAGATATTTTGCGTTATGATGCCATTGGTTTTGGTTTTTATGGTATTTGGTACTGAAACTGTCTAAATATTTTTCCCCTTGGGCTTGGAATTACCATAAAGACTCCAGTAGTAGATTGGACTTTCTGGCAAAGTGGCAAAACTTCTATTTTTATGTAATAATAAAATACTGAAAACATTGAAATATTTATCAAATCTGTTATCTAAGTATTCTTAGATATTGGAAAATTCTTCAATTAGAGAGTGGTTTCATAGTTTATTTAAAAATTTTAATGTCTTTCTTTGGGGTTATATTTCTTTTAATTTTGATTAGAGAAGGAACAAAGAAATTGGGAAGACCTAAATTTCAGAAACTTTAAAATTTTGCTATTTAAGTTAAAGATGCTTTGTATTTGAGTTTATACATTAGATCAGTATTCACAGAGAATAATGGATCCAAAATGATCAGAAAAATCAATAGAAAATTGTTTTTAGGAAATTTCTTGAACTTCCCCTAACACCTACCTAGCACCCTTATCTGAATCAGTATAATTCTTAAAGCCAAATTTTTATTTACTCTTTTTTAAACAGCTTATTTTTACTAAATTCAGGGCCCCCAAAATTCAGGAATAGAAACTGTTGTTTGTATTATTGTGTGAGGAACTTGGATAGGTTAATCAGCAATAACTAAAAAATAAATTCTTATGGTAATTACCTAGTTTTCCTTAATTTTTAAGTATTGACCCTTAAACATGCATATCTTAAAAATTATTGGCCTGGAGGTTTAATTACAGTTCTTGAAGATAGGATTTGACTTAGGGTGTGGTTTTCTTTTTTTCCAGTTTTTTTCCAGGTTTTTAGGTACTCGGGTATATCTTGTGAGATTTTTATTGTTTAATTAAAAAATATAGTTATATAAAAATAAGGTAAATTAAGTGGATGTTCCTGAATATAATGTTACACTTTTATTTTGAAATTATGATGGTAGGGTAAATTAGCCAAATGTTTTGTTTTGTTATTTTGGTAGGTTGATAAAAACTGTGCTAAAGATGATTTCTGTTATTATTTTAAACTTTTCACACATTGGCGGTCCATGTTAGCATGTATTAAAGTGTTTAATGATACTTACTGGAATTTAAAGAAAACTGCTATTCAAATCATCTTGACCTTAGAGCTATTAGAAGCCGAAACATAATGAAATCTTGATAGTAATTACTGTGTTAGAGCATGTTCAGAAAAATGGATAAGCTCCTCCATCTTTCTTTTTTCCAAATCAGGTGAGGAAGTTCCTAAATTTTTTGACAGTTTAGGCTGATTTTGGTTTTCATAGGCCTTGGAGCTTATGAGACTCCAAGAATATTTCTTTCAAAATAATTTATGCAATTCTAAACTGAGTAATGAAAAATGATCTAAACCTATGTTGTTCAATATAGTAACCGCTAGTCACATATGACTATTAAAGTAAAATTAAAAATTCAATTCCTAGCTGTACTACTCATATTTCAAGTGTTCAATAGTCACATGTAAGTAGTGGCTACTATATTGTATAGCACAGATGTGGAACATATTCATCATCACAGAAACCTCTATTGGGTAGTGCTCATCTAAAGCATTCCTCTCATTTTTCGGTGGAAGGGTATCTTAATTAAGATTTATAGCTATTCTCACATACTAAGGAAAATTCCCAACTCATCTCCTCATCATTTGGGACATTTAAAAATATCAGCCACCACACAGGCTATGGATCTATTTTTAAAGGCATGGGGAATGACATCGTCTTTTAACCCATCACTGGATGTGACAAGATTTAAAAAAACAGAAACAAAATGAAAAGAAAAACCTTTTTAGCAAAAGCTACTACTTCTTTGCATCTTTTCTTAATATAACTATCAGAAAATCATTATGGCTCCCTGCTTGACAGGGATGTTTCCAGTATTAATCACAGGAGGTATGCATTGAAATCAAGAACACAGTGCACAGCTCCAGCCTTTAGAGCTAAACAGAGAATGATCTGCTCTGAATATGGAGTTATCCATATGACTAAACTGAATCATCCAAGCAAGTAAAAAGGAATGTTTTTGTTAACTTGACTTCAATTGGTTGAATGAGCTAAAACATCCCAAGGATAATTGTGTAATCACTGTAAAGAGTAATTATAAATATTCATTCCTGAAGTGCTCTGTCACTCTTAAGTTTGGGTAGGATGAGATGAGGACGTTAGAGATATTGATGTGGATTCGTTCTGTTCAGCCAGACTTAACAGGGAGGTATCTTAGATTTTCAGTAATATTCATTCAGGTTGGAAAAAATGGTATAGTTCTGTTCACCAGACACTCAAAATTTCTCTCATCACCATACCTAGAGGATAAAATGTAAGTGCTTGGGAAAGAAGAAAGACAGTCCCATGATAACAATTGTGAGCCTGACATTCTGAAATGGAAGTTAGAATTCTAAAGAAAAGTTCTAAATATCGACCACATTTTACAGGAATATCTTAAATTACTTAACTACCTTTTTCTAAGATTTTTTTTTTTTTAAGTAATCTCTAGACCCAGCGTGGGGCTTGAACTCACAACCCGGATATCAAGAGTCTCAAGCTCTACCAACTGAGCCAGGGAGGCGCCCCTCTATTTCTCTTTTAAATAGTTTGATTCCTGGTAGATTTTAATCATCTTAAAGCATATATATTCCTTTCTCTTAATTTTAAGATTGTTTGTTGTGATACAAAATCATACTTAAGATGTAAACGTCTGATTAGATCATTAACTAGGAGGAAAAAAAAAACTGGCATCTATGTGCAGGTGATCAGATGACATAAGCAGTCTGGTTTTAATTTGTGGCCAGTACTGATTGTAACTAAAAGAGACTTGCTCTTTTTGTGGAATTGGCTGACTATTTCCCTACATCTGGAGTTAATAAAGTCTTTGAGACCACATCAGTTGCGCTTTGCCGCAAGAACTCTTTGATCTGAGAAATTGAGACTGGCGCAACTGCTGCTTCATAACATTGCATCTATGTTTTTGCAAGCTATGGTTAAGATACCAAAAGTAAAGTTATTTGGCTGGTGTTAGAAATGCTGTTAGATGGGCCTCTTTGAGAACCACGTTTTTCAAAACATTTTTATTATGATTAAAAACTTTGAACTTATGTTAGTAAATAAATGATAAACTTTTAATAGTTTAGAGTTTTCACCACTTTCATTTATAAAATCTTTTAAAAGTCCATTTATTCTTTTTCAAACTCTGTTTGTAAAGACTAACATTAAAAACAACTTTACCTCTAAAATGAGCCCTGTTTTTTCCGTACAGCTTAAAATTTTTACATACGAATAGGCTAGTCTCTTCTGCTTTGTATGGTTTATCTTGGTTTTCTTGTTTTCCATGACAGCGATCATTAACCATTATATGATCAGCATATTCTCCTTTATTTAACTGTGATTTGTAAGTCAGTACAGCCAGATTTATCCTTTAATTGCTTTTATAATTGCAAACATTTAGAATTTTTTAAAGTGTAAGTATACTATGTATGGAATACAGTGAATTGAATTGGGAATAAGGATAAATAAATATAAATGGACAAATTATAATTTAAATTGAGAAATTATGTAGATTTTTGTGTGTGTGAGATGACACATCAAAACTGGAATTTTTTTCATAAGTTGGAGGCTTACATACTATTTCAATCTATAACCTGGATAGAATTAGAGAATTTTGTATTTCATACTTTGAGATCAAGTGATGGTGTATATAGTAAATAAAATAAGCATTTGTGACAAGAAGCATATGTTCTAATGCTGTCTTCTAAATTTTATTCTCATATGTATTTTCTTGCTGGGTCTTTGGATTTACTTTATTCTTCATTGTAGTTTCAGCCTAGTTTGGAAAAATCTTTGTAAAGGGGACAGAGGACATCTAGCTGTGGCTAAGTTTAGATACTGACACTTGATTAAAAGAAAAAAGTGCAAAATTCCTTTCCTGAAAACTTTTCCTGCCCATCAGCATTCCAAACACATTTGTATATACCCAATTATTTCACTGTGACACTATCTTATGTAATAGCACTAAACTGGAAAAATACATTTAATATCTGTAATGGGGAAGAAAACACATTTTATCTGCCATATTCTTTTATCTACAGTCTTTCTAGGTAGTTCTTAGGAATCCATCTTGTCTCAAACTTCTCAGGCACCACAGGTGTGTGTAGTCTTTACCTCTGGGATGGGAGAGGAAACTAACCTAAATGTCATCCATTGAAAAGAAACACCTGTGCTGGTATGAAACCGACTAGCAAGAAAAGTAAAAATAGACTTTTCAATCTTTTATTTAGAATGAGTTATATTTATAAGTAGGATTATGCAGACAAAAACTGTAAGAACAGCATTCAGGAACTGAACAAGGGCAATATTTTGTAGAATAACGGCTTCTACAAGAATGACAGAAAGATGATTGAGATACTATTAGCTAATACTTAGTGCTTACCATGCTAAGCATTGTATATGTATTATCTCATCTGATTTTCCCATCAACCCCCTAATGCAAGTACTGTTAGCACCATCTTACCAATGAGGAAATTGAGTCTTGGAAGCTTAGGTAATTTGTCAAGAGTCTTTATAGTTAGTTAATGCCTCAGAGGAAGAATAAATGAATATAAATGATAGTTTATGTAAATAAAATTTTGGCGCACATTTTAATTTCAGTGTGTGCTTCCTCAACTTTTTTATTAGTGCATAGATATACTCAGGATAAAATACCAGACTATGTGGAAGGACATAAAGTAAATGTCTTCCCTCCCAATTCTAAGTCCAGAGGTGTAACCACTAAGTTTCTTATGTGTAATCCCAGAAATTTTCTATGCTTATGCCAAAAATATGTGTATGATATTTTACACATGCTCCCATAAATTTAAAAAGGTAGCCACTTTCTTTCACTTAAGTGAATACTTAGGATTTTTATTTGGAATGACATTTAATGGATGTACCCTTATCTAACTAAACAAAAGAAATATGTTTCCTACACTGTTCACAATAGGACACCTTTCCATTCTTCCTGACCCTTGGTTTACTTTTGCTTTTACAGAGTGTGCATCACCTTAATCGTTTATTTGTTTTCCTTCTTGACTGTAGTAATCATCATGAGAATGGTTTTATCATGTTTTGATTATTAAAGTTATTTAACTACCCATTTAGTTTTACAGAGAAATGGCAATGTTGGCTATTTGCCAATTCAAAATGTTCATAGTTTGCTTATCTGAAGCAAGGGTTTACCAAAGGAAATTAATACTGCTCTGACAAATTAAATGAGATTTTTCTTTTTTTAAGATTTTATTTATTTTATTTTAGAGAGAGAGAACATGCCCACTCACAGGAGTAGGGGGAGGGACAGAGGGAGGAGAGAGAGAATCTCAAGCAAACTCTGCACTTAGTGCAGAGCCCAGCGCTGGGCTTGATCCCATGATCCTGAGATCATGACCTAAGTGAAACCGGGAATCAGACTCTCAACTGACTGAGCCACCCAGGCACCCCTAAATAAGATTTTTCTTAAAGCTGTGCCAGACTTAAAAGTTTACTTGAAATTAGAACCCCTCAGCAGAATTTGGTTTTAATTTTGCTAACCCTACTAAGTTAAGCAAGTTTCTGAAAACTTGCAGTGTGCCTTTTATGGTTATCGTTTAATAATAACAAAGTATAGTAACCTTTAATCTAACTTGTTTTGATTTCAATAAATCTTGTAACAGTAAAAAGAATGAATCTTAGGAACCAAAAATTTATTTCATGCTGTATTCAAAAGACACTGTTTCCACTACCACATTTTGAATCATGAGCCTATATGGATTTGTGTTTTGTAAGCAAAGTCAACATTTATGACTTTATTCAACCACCTGGTGTAATTGTCACACAAAGATGCATTATGGGATATTTGGAGTAGTATTTTTCTCAAGTAATCAGCTAAAAACAAATATGTAGATAGTAACCAAGTTAGATTTATATATGTGGATTTAGATTCTTTGGATTTGTGGCAGCTCTTTATAGATATTAGCTAGGACTTTTTAGGCCCTTTATGAAATGTAACACTTATTTTACATAAGTGATATATATGATAGTCATTTACATTTTAATTAAATTTCCTGTCTAATTTTTAAGGTATATGCACCATCCCCAAATTCAGATGATTTCAACCGTGAATCTCCTAGTTATCCATCTCCCAAACCACCAACCAGTATGTTTGCTAGCACTTTCTTTATGCAAGGTAAGTATTGCCAAATAGTTGTCAATCCTACAGCAGTTATCTATTGTGTATTAGCTAATATTTTAAGATTGTGAGGAAGGAGAAAACCTACACAGGAATTCATTTATTATTTTTAGGTATTTTTGGTCAAAATAAATTAAAATTTAGGTCTAAAATTTCTAATGCTATTTATTGCTGATTGCAATATAGTTGGACTATCCAACAAACCACTAGAGTGTCCCATCTAGTACTGATCAAACTTAAAAGGGACTTCAGTTGAGAAAAATGAGTAGAGCTGCTCTTTCTCATTTTAGAATTTAAACAAATGAAGGATATTAACAACTCTAGTTTCTTATATAAATTACAGACTCTTATCACCCCTAGAATGATCAATATAAATAAAGAGTGAAAATCAAAGAACAGAATAAGACTCAAGAGAGGAAAAGTGTTGCATTTCCTTTAATTCATGTCTAGCAAATAATTTTTATTTGGTCTCCTATGGTTTTGGACTATGGAAAGCATATACTATGGGAGCAATAAATCACTACATAAACGCTTCCTTGACTTTACACTGGTGAGTGAAGTCATTGCTAACACATTTCATTTGAAGGCTGACTATAATATAGTCATTATCAATTACTTACGTTTACTATTAGAGAAACTTCTTTATTCCACAGTTTCAGAATGTTTGATATAATGTACATTGCTTGTTATAAAGAATTTTTTGGTATATTTATGGTTATACCATTTAACCAAAATTAAATCCAACCCATCCTCAAATTTGAGATTTTTATTATCCTCTTTGATAAGAATTTAAATCTTCCAAGGATTTTTATAACAACCTACCTACTGCAGTTTGGATTACTTTTTTTCCCCCTCCAACTTTTTAGAGCTTTATTCCCTCTTTTTTACAGTAATTGAGGGAAGAAAACTAGATAGAAGACTGGGTTGGAAAGGGGAGGGGGAAAAGTATCTGGAGGGTATCCTTTTGAATTCTTACGGCATCATCAAAATAAAAAATTTTAGCTAAGGACAATTTTATATTTCTCTTTTCGTCTTAGATGGGACCCACAATTCTTCTGACCTTTGGAGTTCATCAAATGGGATGAGCCAGCCTGGTTTTGGTGGAATTCTGGGGACCTCCACTTCCCACATGTCTCAATCCAGTAGTTACGGCAGCCTTCATTCACATGACCGCTTGGTAGGCTCTAACACATGGCTAGGGTGCAGCAGCACTTGGTCCTCACTTGTGTTTCTCTTTGGATTGCAAGTGTAAGATTTGATTCTGCCAAAACTTGTGACATTTGAAATACTTCTAGGCTCACTGCATTTAGCATGCCTTTTAAAAAAGTAAATGACAGTAGTAGTGCTCTTCAGCTGCTAACTTGTAATGTTCTTTCTGACCTGTTATAGTAGTTGTCCAGTTATATGTGCATATTATTCAGAAAATGTATTTAATAGATCATGTCTCTTTCCCTCTTTCTCTAGAGCTATCCTCCACACTCAGTTTCACCAACAGACATAAACACGAGTCTCCCACCAATGTCTAGCTTCCATCGTGGCAGTACCAGCAATTCGCCTTATGTTGCTGCCTCACACACTCCTCCCATCAATGGATCAGATAGCATTCTAGGTGAGCTTTCTTGGGTTGGCAGAACTCCCTAAAACCTACATTGGGGATTTTCAATGAACCTCACATCTTTCAATATATTTTTGAGTATTGAGTTTTAAAGTGAAAGAAAGGAAGAAAAACTTTTTAATTTTCATTAATGTAGAAACTGGTACCGAACCTATCTTTAACTTAGCTTATTAAGTGTAACACATACACAATATTTGCTGCAGTGGGTGAGATAATGATAGAGAACACCTTTGAAATCACGGCAGAATGCTAAAAAAAAAAAAAAAGCATCCTGCCTGCTAAAATTCTTGATTTGTTTTCTACCTGAAATATTCAGGAACCAGAGGGACTGCTGCTGGAAGCTCACAGACAGGTGATGCACTTGGAAAGGCTTTGGCATCTGTGAGTATTGATTTTACCTATTCTGCTGAATGAATTTTACACTGCTGATTCTATTTTGTGGACATGTCATAGTTAAGGGGTGTAGTTACAAAACAATCAACTTCATATCTCCATTAGAACTATTCTCAGCGTGTATTGATTCTTATTGCCCTTAAAATAACTCAGAACACCTTGCCACCCCATCCCCACAAGACCTGTCCTTCTAACTTCAATTTAAATATGTCTTTGACTTAATGGAACAGACATAGAAAGAAGAGAAATTTGGGGATTTTTAGATCTAAAGCAGAAATTATTGAGATTCATTGTTAAATCTATTTATTAGTTTTAAATACATACTTAATGAGTTGCCCATTTAAGTAAGTCAAATGGAACCAAGAAAACTCCGTTATTCTTCTGGTCCACAGAAGAAAGTGCCTTCATAAGAAATTTTTCTAAGACAGAAAGCATTTTACATATTTTTTAAAAGGAAAAATAATCATCTGCAACTGATTCATTCAAGAAATAGAGTCTTCCCCTAAAAAATCCAGATTCATTGAAGAATTCATGCTAACATGAGTAAAACTGATTTGAAGGAATCCCATAGTATTTTCTTGAGCAGCTAATTTATATCATATCAGGACATTAATGACAAAGCAATGATTGTTTTAGTAACTGATCCTTAAAACATTAAAACTGAAATCCCTTCTTTCAGAATTCTTTTGGGAGAGCATTTACCAGTAATTCACAAAGACTCCAAATCTCATTGTTTAAAAAAGGCACTTCTGCTTTGTACTTTCTGAATTTTCTCCTTAGGCTTTTTCTTTTTCTTTTTTTCTCCTTGAATGGTATGCCTCTCAGAATTCCCACAGAGTTGTCTTACACTTTCTATGAAGTGCAGTTAACTTTATCAGACACATTTACTGTTGTTCCTGGGGAAGGCAGACCACTTAACGTGTGAGTAGAGGAAGCAGCCATTGAACATTTAGGAGATAAACCTCTTTGTATATAGTTTCTGTAAATAAACCTTTCTCTGCATCCCAGTACAAGTTCTTTGAGAAATAAAGCCAAGGCAAACTCATCTACCACATGGTGGTACCACAAAAGATAGAGCTCAGTAAATGCTTGTTGAATTCAGTCTCACATCATATGACAAAAATAGTGAAGATAAGAACAAAGCCCATAAGAATATCAGCTATAATTTGAATGTTTACTAGGTACTGGGTATTACACTAAGCATTTACGTGCTTTGTTTCATTTAATCCTCTAGAAAACCCTGTGAGGTTGGCATTATTATCCTCACATTACAGATGAGGAACTAAAGTTTAAAAGGTTAAGTAACTTCAGCTCAGAAAGATTAAGTAGTTTGTCCTAGGGATCACCAAGCTAGGAAGGGTAAAGCGCATATATATTAGGTAAGAACCTGGTAAGAACCAACTATCTTCACTACTGTTTCTCCAGAAAGAGAAATGCTACAGTGACTGCGGTTTTACAGGATGTTGATGAGGATTAAAGGAAGTGGTCCTACATTTTCTGGACTTCCACCTGATGAAAACTACCTGCTTAGAAATAAAATTATTCTATAATATTAAATCTGAGTGTCTCCCAGGAATTTGACTGGCTTACCATATTTTCTCTTGATTCTGAAAAAATCCAGTAGCAGATATTTCACATGTAGGAGGACAAACAACGTTGAACTTTCAATTCTACTCAACTTTAAAAAATACAAACTGCATTTTGGGGGCTTTTTTCTCAAAAGTCTTTTGTTTATTTTATGCAAGGAAAACTTCTGTAAAGGAACCTTGGCAGGTAGGCAGACAAAAATTTGTGATGTTCTCAGTGGTTGTCCTTCAAGCTCCCTTTCAGTTACCCTTCTTACAGTTGACTGTTTCCCATATTATGACCAGCGTAGTAACCAAACCAGTTGGCACTAGGGGGAAAAAAAAAATACAAATTCTCCATGAGTGGAAGCCAGGGAAGAATGTTTAATCTAGTTAGTGGGTGGGCTTTGGTTGTCATGGAAACTCAGCTCTGTCATCCTGTGTTGTTACTAGGCAGGAGCAGCCAGGTCATTCCATAAATCACTTCTGTCATAGCTGACGGTGATGCATTCCATCTGCTCCATCACTGCATGCCATAGTCTACACACTTGAAATCCCTTCCTTCAACCCATCTGCTGCCCCCTCCCCACCAGACACCTCCCCAAAGCACATTCTTTCTCTAACTTCCATTACCGACTCACATTCACTTTAGCGCTCACAGATTGTACTGAAAAACAAAAACATTACATGGGGAGTAGGAAGGATTAGAAGCAATGAGGAGAAGGAATTTTCTGAGGATTACATTTGAGAGTCTAACATTCATATCAGAATTTTATGTCAGGTATTACAGATCTTTGGAAATGGTGACCGTGGGTATTTTGAAATTTTAAGTTCTTTAGAATATAACATTTTTAATAGAGCATCTAGTTTTAGATGGAGAAAACACTATGCTATTGTCATTAGAAGTTATTTCTAGCTCCCCAGTAGTCTGATACATGTCTTAGAAGATCTTTCATGTGTGAAACATCACAGGGTACAACCTTTGTTCTTTAGGTATTAAAGAGCACACAGAATACTGTGATTAAACATGTAAGGCCAGATAATGCATTTGCAAAGGTTCCTTTATTTTAGGTTTAAGCCGGGATAATTGTGGTCTTAATCTCAGGATAGCTAGAAAGAGAATTGTACATGAAAGTATTTACACAAAGTTCCCAAAGCCCTGTGGATTATGCATTAGTTTAGATAATAAACTAGGGAAGATAGAAGGAAAGGAAAATCTGGGTATTCGTGCCATTTCTAATGTGTTTCCCTGAACATTTGCCAGACAATAACCCTTTAAGATTGTGCCCGTGGAGAGTTATGTAGAGGAAGAAACATCTGGTTTATTTCAGTGCCTAATACCATATCAAAACACTTGGTCTTTAATTTAGAGGAGATCAAACAAGAGGACTGTTTAACTTTGTTGATTATATCAGACTTCTTTGTGATAATTTATGTTTTGATTTCTACCTCCGAGCAAAGGGGGGGGGGGGGAGAGAGAGAGAGTGTGTGTGTGTGTGTGTGTGTGTGTGTGTGTTTTAATCTGGATAGTTAAATGGTCAGTAGTCTCTAACAAAAGAAAAGAAAATTCAGGGAAGTTGACGTTTAAAAGTAATTCATGAAATAAGTTTCTTTGTTCCTTAGACTCAATAACATTAGCATAATAAAGATTAACTGAAATGTGCACTGTAGTGTTTAAAAAATTGGGCTCACAGTTCCAAGGTTGGGCTTGGGAGCCCTTCATTGTTTCTTTTTTGTCTGAGGTCCTTTTCATTAGCTTCTGGCTTATTGGCACCCTGCTGATTGGAATGGACCATGACTGATAGGAGGAGGAGCCTCATTTGTTGCAGTAAAATGAGGCATATTACCGTTTAAGCCTGGCAGAAGGTATTGGGGGTTATTCATCATTGGTCATTTAACAGTATGAGGACCATGGACTGCATGCAGAATGAGTTCTTACTTTGTGTTTATGCTTTACATTCTAAATCGCTCCCATCCCCATTTTTTAAGTAACTGACTTTTTTCTTTTTCTTTCAAACATCAGTGTAGTTCTTTAAGGTCAGAACGTATAAGAAGTAATGAAATCCTGATTTAGAATGCTCTTTGTCAAGTAAAGTCTAATTTTAGAATTTCTTAAAGTAACGACAATTTCTCATAGAATAAGTTTAACTTGTATGTGATTTGGTGATAGAATAAACATACAGAGGTGAGTTTAATGAAATGATATGTGATCTAAAAGGCTGTATTACCCTGTTTTTATAATGTTGTGTTGCTCCTTCTCTCCCACATACCCATTCTTTTTTTTAAAGATTTTATTTGTCAGAGAGCGCACAAGCAGAGGGGAGCGGCAGGCAGAGGGAGAAGCAGGCTTCCCACTGAGCAGGGAGCCCAATATGGGACTCGATCCCAGAACCCTGGGATCATGACCTGAGCCAAAGGCAAACGCTTAACTGACTGAGCCACCCAGGCATCCCCCACATACCCACTCTTTTCTATGAAAGTAGAAGGGACAAGAAAAGTCCTATAATTTGCCAGGCTATCTGTCAGTTCAGGAAGGGTATTAATAACAATTCTGTCTGTCATCACTTTAATTTAGGGCAAAGGAGAACTAGATGATGTGATGGGTGAGTGGAGAAAATGCCTTTTATTATACAAACGGAGAAGCTGTTTTTGAAGAAAACACCAAAATTATATATTTTTACACTTGATACATTTTATATTTGATATGTGTTTTTACAGTGATTTTTTTTTAAGCCCTCATTTGATTGTCTTGATAGTCTATTTATACCCTCAAAAACTCACACCTGCCTAACAGTGTGGTATGGACAGCTTAATACATAAACACTAATTCTCAGAAATATTAGTGGAACATCACCATATCATTGTTCTCAAAGCTTATACCATAAAACTGATTTGTAAATGAATTCACCTTTATAACAAGAGCTTTTAACCCTCTTTGGTATTTCTGTTACTGAACCCCATTACATAAATACTAAGAAATACTACCATCTACTGAGTCTTGCTTTTTACTGAAAAGTAGCTGTAGCAGATTTCAAGTGCAGTTTAGTTACTCCAGTTTTTTTTAAAATAAATATTTAGCACCTACTTGTATAAGACAGTGATAGGCAATGATGGATTCAGCGAACATTATAAGGTCTCTGCCTTCAAAGAGCTTACAGTCAAGGAGAGAGGATATGACAGGTATACAAAAAATGATCATGTAGAATATACTGTGAAGTAAAAGACTCAAGAAAAGTATAATTATTCTAAGAGTATAAAGGAGGTGAAGATGAGTGTAAATGGGGAGGTGACATTTGAGCTGGGCTATCGTGTTGTAGAATTCCATCAGGGAGAAATTAAGAAATAGGCATTTTGAAAGGATAAGCTATGTTCAGAAAATGAAAAAAAATACATCTTTTTTTGCATTATTGGGTACATAATGTTTATATGTAGGTTATAAGGTAAAAAGCTTATTTTTGTGACCAGATTATGGAAGACATCAAATGTCATTCTGTTCTATTTAGTAGGCAACAGGAAGTACTGCATGGGGTTTGACTGTTTAAAACTGGTTGGGGACAAAAGCTCAGGCAATTATATATGGGGTAAAAAGGGCAGGGAGTAACTAGAAATATAACGACTTAAATAATTCCTCCATAAGTTCTACTAAAGGTTTAAAGTAGTGTCACAGTGGTGAGAAAGATGTGTTCCTATCCCAGAAACATAGAGAATTACAGGTATTGGAGTCTGTAAGTGGTGGGAAGGGTGGAGCGGGGGAAGAAGGGGCGGGGGAGAGAGAGTGAATTTGGTGACCATGAGGATGCTGGTGCCGAAGTAGAGGAAACAGAAGGGTAGAGATGGGAAGGGTAGGAAGCTTGGGGCAGTGATGCAAAGTTTGGCTTGGCATATTGAGCTTGAAGTGAAAGAGTATGTCCAGATGGAGAAGTCCAGCAACCAGTATGAGCATAGAAATGTCACTCACAGAGATGTCATAGTTGATACTTTCAGAAATGATATTACCAAGGGATAAAACACCGGTTGATAGAAAAGAAAACCGAGACTAGAGCTCTGAGAGAAACCTACATTAAGAAACTGGAAGCATGAAAGAGAAACAGAGCCTAAGTATTACATCCAGTGATGTAATCCTTACTTCTCACAAGGATAATAATCATTCATTCTTTCAACAAGTATATATTTACCAGCCCTGTTGTAGAATCTGAAGCTACTGCAAATCCTGTATAATTCAGATTTTGTCTGAATAAGACAAAGTCCTAGCTGTCCTGGAGCGTACATTTTACTGCAAGAAAAGTTAAGAGACAGATATAAAACAACTAAACAAATTTAGACAGTTAAGGATCAATGTAAACACTATGAAGAAACATGACAAAACCAGCAGGGTATGACAGAGAGGCAGTGCTGTTTCTCCAATGCTTTCACGTTGGTGACCTTTACAGCGAGTTGGTCTATTTGATGATAATCAAAGTTTTGCATGAAACTGAAACTTCTCACTGCTCATCCACCCACCCTCAATGTTATCAACTCTTCCCTCCCTTACCAATGTTATAGTTAAGACATATTTCATAAAAGTTAGCATCAGTTATTCCTAAAAATGTGACCTTTAGCTAATTTTTACATGTGCATCCTGATTTTTTACAAGGTAACAACTTTAAGACCAACAGTATTGATCTTAATACGACATACTACCCTCCCTGTTTCTAGTCCTTCCATAACATTTTTTGAAGTCTCCATAGTTTTGCTTTCCCAAAATGGCTTTTTAACTTGAATATACAACTTCTAGATCTGGCTGTTTGGAGAGAGTTGGTGATTAAAGGCATTTACATTTAGAATTTAGTAACATTATACAAATTGGTGTATTTTCTTTGAGGTAGGTATATCCATTTGTAGTCAAAGGAAAATAGGTTTTCTGGCTGCTTGCAATTCAATTAGTGCTTTCTTCTTTTTGAAAAATAAAAGCTGTTGTGTTTAATGATTATGACTTGTGGAATTTTGTCTTTCATGAGCCTGTCCCAGTATCTGGCTTTTTCAAGCATATTATGTTGTCTTTAAAACCAATGCTGAGACCCCCTTGTTTGCCATAATTTGAGACTCTTTAAATTCATTAGAGCTCTAGAACAAGGGTATTTCTATTGGATGACTCCTTTCACCCACAAGTCATTTTCCTTTTTAAAATGCTTGACCACAGTTCATCCACATAAGTTGATTTGTCTGCCCTAAGTTAAGTGCTAAGATGTGAAGATGGTTTATTATGTTTATTATAGAATAGAAATAGAATTTCCTAGAGAAAACTTCCTAGGGACTCTTAGTACTTGGATTAAAGAGACTTTTAAAATATTTAATGGTTAGTTAAGTAAACTTGTCACTATTCTCTGTCACTATTTTTTAGCAATATGAAATAAATACAAAATATTGCAACAAAACTTTTAGCCAAAATACCAAAATTTATGCATCCACATGTTTTAAAGTGGATCCCCTTAGGGGCTCCTGGGTTACTCAATGGGTTAAGCATCTAATTCTTGATTTCAGTTCAGGTCATGATCTCAGGGTGGTGAGATCAAGCCCACGTCAATCCCACATGGGGCTCTGTGCTGGGCATGGAGCCTGCTTAAGATTCTCTCTCTCCCTCTGCCCCTCCCCCCCCCGCCCAGTTCATGCACGCATGCTTTCTCTCAATGAATGAATGAATGAATGAATGAATGAATGAAGTGGACCTTTTAGGAGGTGAAATTCACAAATCATTTTGGGAACATTTTCTGAAGGGCTTTTAGGGTTTCTTCCACTTTCCTCAAGGGTGACAAGATACCCTTTGGGAGCAAGTTCAGTTTTATATGATACATCATTTGGAGCTAAATTTGGGAAAAATGTAGTTGATCAAACTGAGAACCTTTTAAGTAAGAAATAAAGAGTATTTAAAAATTTTTCTTCTTTGGCTTTTAAAACATTTTTTTTCTTTTTTTGACAGCGCGCGCACAAGCAGGGGGAGCAGCAGGCAGAGGGAGAGGGAGAAGCAGGCTCCCTGCTGAGCAGGGAGCCCAATGCAGGAGGCGCCCTAAAAATGTTTTTAAAGACTATTGTCAAAAGACAATAGTTTCCTGAGATAATTATTTTTAATGAATATCACTTATTTGGTATATTTAAGAAAGATTGTTGAGGTTTTTTTAAGATTTTATTTATTTATTTGACACAGAGAGCACACAGCAGGGGGAGCAGCAGAGGGAGAGGGAGAAGCAGACTCTCCACTGAGCAGGGAGCCCGATGCGGGGTTCGATCCCAGGACCCTGATCATGACCTGAGCCAAAGGCAGATGCCTAACCAACTGAGCCACCCAGGCGCCCCAAGAAAAATTGTTTATTAGATGTGTTAATTCATAGTCACTTCTCTTTTTTGTTCTAACAGAAACCTTAATAATTTTTAACTGGAATAGTAAAGAAATAGGATCTATTTTATTCCTCTCATTATTAGAATATATATGATACTTTTTTTTAAGTAGTCTCTGTGTCCAGTATGGGGCTCAAACTCATGAGAGTCACATGCTCTACTGATTGAGCCAGGTAGGTGCCCCGAGAATATATAAGATACTTTTTAATCCTAGCTTTAAAACTATATATAGCCTTCATGTAATGGAATAGTCCTAAATTGATGAAACCAGTTTTTCACTCTTGAGTTTTAGGGGTGGCAACTTAGATTATAAAAATAACTCCATGCAAATGGATTTCTATTTTTGTTGTTGTCACATATTGATAAATATATATTTTGTTTTCTGGTTAGATTTATTCTCCTGACCATACCAGCAGTAGTTTTCCATCAAATCCGTCAACACCAGTTGGATCACCCTCACCTCTCACAGGTAGGCTTCGGTTTTATCTATTGACTTAAAAACGTGTATTGGGCTGCTTTGAAATATTTGAACTTTGTTTATTTTCCAATAAAATCTAGTAAAAATTCATGAAAAATCATCTGAATTTTGAGAAAATATGTAAACAGAGCCTTCCTCTTGTTCATTTTGAATATTAAAATATTTGCTAGTTTTGAATTATTCTTTTCCAATTCTTAATTTGGTATAATTTCTAAGAACGGTTGTTATAACAGGACAAAAATGAGGTTAGACAATTGGGATGAAAGCAAAATAGAAGGAGATAATTCAAAATTTTTGGTAAGGTAACATAGAAAGTAAACAGAATACCCTATTTAGAAGAACATGTAACTTCTTTCTTCCTTGTTCTCTGCCTTTTCCATGTACCATGTATAAGACTTAGAAGTGAGTAAGTTTCTACTAGTTTGTCTTTATTTTTAGGTCCACTAAGTTATTATTTCATGTATATATATATAAATTCTTGGGAATAGTGTAGCTTTTTGCTAAGGAAGTTTCTGTCAATGTGGATGAATATTGTTAGTGAGTTAGAGAAGCGGGTTCAGATTTGTTTTACTTTTTCCTGTTTTTTTCCACATTTGCTGTAACAAGTTCCAGTCGCTATCCTATAGTATAAATTTGTTGAGGTACAATTATTATTGTAAATAGGAATTGTAAATTTGCTGAGATACACTTATTGTAAATATTGTAAATTAGAAGGAAAAAAATTATAGGGAAGTGCTTAATATTTATTAAGCTATAATTTTAAAACTTGAATTATATTTTTCTGAGCAGTGTTTGAGAAAAAAAAAACATGCTGAAGAAGAAATATATTAGTTGTGAGGAAAAGACATTAGGCAGCTGGGTAAAAATTGCCTTACTCCTCCAGCAGTTGACCTCAGCATTGATTCTCTTTTTCTGATCAAGTCATTAAGTAAGTCCATGTGGCTTTCTTGTTGTTGTTAAACCTTTTTGCCTTGTCGAAGGCTTCTGGTGTATCAGGGCCCTGACTGTCACCTGTGCGTAGTGCCTTGGCTCTGGGCCTCCGCTAAGAAGCACTCCGGTGTAGGGTGATGGACTGAACCGCTGGCAGCTGCTTTCGGCTCTTAGTGGGCTCAGCCACTCTCTCAGACCCCGTGGCTTCAGCTGTCAAGTACAAGTTGAACAGCTGTTCCCCACATAGACAGGACTATGAAAGACCCATTGACTTAAAGTTGTTATTTAACAGAGAGCTGAAATTACAGGAAGAATGATGTAACTTTAACCCTGCTCACCCTTCTGGCACAGTTTTACTAAAGCTATCAGTGTCATTTTTGCCACAGCCTGTTTCCCTTTCTCATCAGATGAGAATATCTGTCCTTACTGTGTGTTCCCACCTCCTTGCCTCCTCTGCCCAGTGCGCTGTAAAAGTGTCCTTTGGTTTTTATTAATATTGGGTGGGAAGTCAGGCAGCAGAGGAGTTCAGTATTTATGAGGGGATTTCACTAAAATGGAGAATCAGAGACTTAGACATTTTTCAAAAAATAATGGTCCAAAGTAAAATCTCACATTTCCTCCTCCATCTTTATTTGATGTTTAATAGGTGATACCTTCCCCCCCCTTTAATTCAGCTCATTAATGAAAATCTATGGTCTGTTGAAGTGTGTAATGAAGGTATTAATAGGCTTCTTTTTCAATTCGGCAGTCATAATCGAAGAAAAATTCTTTCTTTCATATATTCCTACTGAAACAGCACATCAGAGACTGATTTTATGCAAGTGCATCTCTCCCATCTCCTGTATCTAGTATTTCCATCCTGTCACCACACACATACATATACTACACACCCTAAATTGGCAGAAATGTAAAGGGAGAAGGAAAAAGGAAAGCACAATGTGATAAATTATTCAGAGGTGAAGGAAAAATGAAAAAGATGGAGCAAACCAGAGCTTCTATTATAATATGCGAAAGTAATTTGGTACCTTGTATTGCAGTGGCCTGTTATCTAGAGTAAAAAATTCTACCCCACTGTGTGCTCTCTACACTTGTCCTATTCTCTATGCCTGAGCATCAGTCAGACTGGCCCAGGCCTTTGAGGAGACATAAACAGGTCAGGAGCCACATAGGCATCTTCTAAGGCAACCACCATTCTTGTTTAAATTCCACTTATTTTCCTTAGGAACTTTTCAGGCCAAGAACATATGTTTCTGCCTAGAGTGTGCTTATGAGGAACTTCTGAGATGGTGATATTGTATCCATCAGGATGCTGTAGGCTGAAACGAAGAGAGACTCTTGTCTTGACTGGCTTTAATTGAATAATGAGGGGATTGCTGATCCTGAACGACAAGAAGCCCATAGCAGGGCAAGTTCCTGGACCCTAGTATGTCAGAGCTCCTGCTCTACTACTTTGCAGTTCTTCCTCAGGCTGGTGGCAAGTTCAGCAGTTCGAGGTACCATATGTGGACAAAACAGTGTTCAGGAGAAGAAAAAGGACCATCTTTTCCTTGTATTTTAAGAATCTTTTTCAGAAGCTTCTTCAACAGATTGGCTCTCATGAGTCTTTGGCCAGCATTGGGCCCCTTACACACCTGTTCACAACAGAAATGGGACCACCATGTTTATGTTAGGCATCAGGATTTACCCCAAAGGCTAAGAATAGAGTTACTCTTTTCTGGTTCACACCAGCAAAGGATAGATACCCCACCTGCCTTCTGAACAAAATCAGGGCTCCAGCAGCAAGGTAGAAGAGATGACTATGTCTATTACAGTTGCCATTCGGGAAAGGACACAAGTATTTAAAAGGGTGTGTTTATTAAGGGAACTTCGGAAGCAGACAAGCAAAACCATGTTTTGCCTTTCTTTACCTCCTTCTGGAATATAAATAAAGGTTTAATAATTGCAGTGCTCAGTAGCAATCTTGAGAACATTTACAGTAGAAATAGGAAGAAAAGAGAAGGAAGAAAAGATTCCTTAGTTTTGGCTAGTTTAATCAATGAGATACTTATTTTTATCATCTGTCATTGTGCCTGGTATTAGGCATTTATCTGATTTCAGCAGGTGTTCAGTTTAGCTGAGAAAATAAAAGATAAACACACATAAAAATACAGCCATCAGAATTCACTCTAAGCTAGAGTGATCGGAATAAACTTCATGAAGAGAGCAGGACTTTAAAAGGAGGAGAAAGAGTCTGGGTCTAAAGGGAACAGTGTAACAAAGATCCAGATGCAAGAAAGCATATGACTTCTCCATCCAGAGTCATGGGGATGACTGATTATGAACTCTTCACGTATGGAAGTGTGAAGCACTAAGATGGAAAGGTTGGCAAGAGCCAAATTATGGAAAGCAAAGCACTCAGTGCTATATTAAGGATTATCCAACTTTTTCCAAGTACAAGGGATCTCATGAAAGTTTGAGTTTAAGGTGAGATTACAAGGGAAAGCAACTAACAAAATAAGAAAATGCGTGATAAATGGTCCTAAGAATTTCTTTCAGCCATTCAATATGTTGGTATCTAGTCTCTAAATTTATTAACCAGTTAACTCTAAGTTCCACTCAGAATGAGAGCAGGTCAGAAACACTAGGTGGATTTTGGATTTAGTGATCAAAGAAAGCCTGTCCACATTTTCTAGCCAAATAATTCAGTTCTCCTAATCACCTAGCTAGCTTGTTTTTTGGAAACGGTCATTAAATTTTAATAGGTAAGTTTATTACAGTCCTTGAATAAGAGCTAGCTCTTTGGGGTGATCCCTAAAAGGCCCAGGTGTTTGTAGAAATTGTTAACTACAAAAACAGTTGAAAGCTTGTGCTTATCTAATAGAAGGTGAGGGTAAGCCCCTACCTCTAGTGTAGGTATTTCTACACTAGATATCAGGTGACAGGGAAGGAAGGCAGGAAATACCCTTTTCTCTTCCATATTTGTGTAATAATCCTACAGTTGATGATGACAAGCTGGAGAGAGAGATGCCAACATCAGCTATAGGATTGACTTCTACTGAACTAACTCTATCCAGTCATCCCCTTTGTGACTAATAGCATGAATTTTTGAAAGGACTAACTGGGGTACAAGGAGCTCTGTCCATGAACTATAATTTGACATTTCTATGAAGTTCAAACAGGTATCAGTGATTTAAGCATGTTAGTATTCTGTTTTAACCAAGTATGTCATAATGGGGCAGCCCAATCTATAATAAAAACAAAACAGGTTTGAGTGTATGTGTATTTTTCCAGTTTAATGAATTATATTTTGGATATAGACGTTAGCATGGCTTCTTCATATCACTATCAAAAAATAATGAGTGTAGGTGATTTCTTACCTAAGTAATTCATTGTACATCTCATTCCTCAACACTAAACTAGTTGAAGAACCACAAAAATTGCCTGTTTTGCTAACAATCCTGAGGTGTTTAAACATAAAACTTGTATTACTATCCCATACAGATTAAATAATTTGATGATTAGGGTCCTGTTACAGGCTGATCATCCAAAGGGAAATGGGAAAAATGGAGCAAAATGTCTGAAAATAAAATATTGTAAACATTAAAAGAAACTACTTTCAAAGTAATTTGGGGTCTTTTTCAAAATGGATTATGAGTAGCCTCTTATTCACATAAAATTCCTAGTTCTACATCAGTGCTTGGAACACACTAATGCCCTAAAATCAGTGGTAGAGTGTGGGCTGAACAGAAATACTGTTTATGTGAATTTTTCATATAGTCAGTTACTGGGTTTCTCTGGTTGCTGAATTCTACTTGTTATATAAATTTAGTTCACAAGCTTCTGTTTCAATGCGCAATTTTAGATCGTCCATAATTTGTGTAGTTGAATTAGGATTACCTTTGTATGTTTAGCAGGAAACCTTTAATGGCCCTCAAAATATTGTGATTGCTTACAAGTCAAAAAAAACTGTTAGCTGATAAAGTATATTAACACGTTTTTTCTTACAATATTAGTGTCTAAATTTCTATGTAATCATGACAGTGTGCATATAATTGTGAAAATCAGGTTAAGAATCTATGTATCCAACTTTTCAACGTGCAAAATATATGATTGATGGGGATGCAATTACTAGGTTATTCAACTAAAGTGAACTATAATAGTTACTATTTATCATAAGTTTTCAATGTGTCCTAAATATAGCAAATAATCTGCAACAACAGGCTTGGTGGATCATAGGTTAAAACTTCATTTAGCAGTAAATGAGACAAATTAAGTAAACCTTCGAGTTCTCCAACTTCGGATTTCTAATATAACTCAGGTTGTCACTGAAGCTTTTATAAAAAACAATAATATGTATTTAATTGAATGGTTTTTGTTATTTTCTGTAAATAATTTATTTCCAAATGCACAGTCATGAAATAGGATTTTTGATCAATTTTTTAAGCTATTTTGGCATGACCATTTAAACACTGCATTCCAAAAAAAATAAAAAATAAATAAATAATAAAAAAAATAAACACTGCATTCTCCCCAACACATGGATGGGTTAACATTTCCATTTTTTTTATAGTTTTTTTCTTTTTTCTTTTTTCTACTATGAACTTTTTTTCTCTTTATGTTTACTTTTCTAAAGTTGAAGGGTAAACAACATTTAACAACTTTCATAATGATATTTTCCAAATTAAATAATGTGTTTTGGTGTAAATTATATTGGGAAAGTGTTTAGTAGATAATCGTAAATGTATTTGCAGTGATTTGAAATTGGTTCATTTGTGTATAATTTATAATAATAAGACACTTTAGAAAACAATTTGGCTTTGTGAATTAAGGATCATAAATATATTTATACCTTTTAATTCAGAAATGCTATTTATCCCTGGGGTGCGTGGGTGGCTCAGTCAGTTAAGCATCTAACTCTTGATTTCAGCTCAGGTTTTTGGGGTTTTTTTTTTAAGATTTTGTTTATTTATTTGACAGAGGGAGACACAGTGAGAGAGGGAACACAAGCGGGGGAGTGGGAGAGGGAGAAGCAGGCCTCCTGTAGAGCAGGGAGCCTGATGTGGGGCTTGATTTCAGGACCCTGGGATCATGACCTGAGTCGAAGGCAGACGCCTAACAACTGAGCCACCCAGGCGCCCCTCAGCTCAGGTCTTGATCGCAGGGTCATGAGTTCAAGGCCCATGTTGAGCTCCAGTTAAAAAAAGAAAGAAAGAAATGCTATTTATCCTCAAGACGTGTTCCCAAAAAGAAAATAACAATATTTACCATTCACAATATAGTAATATTTAGATACTATTCATGATAGCTAACTGAAAGCAACCAAAACATCCAATAAGGAGGTAATAATGGTGGTTAAGTAAATTATGATCTAGAGAATCAGGTGAATATTAACATAATCATTAATAACATTATCATAAAGACTGTGTAAAGCCATGGGGGAGGGAACAGAATTTTAAATTACGTGTATTTTAAGTACATTTTCTCAAGATAATGTGTGCTTATGGACAAAGTCTGAAGAATGCAAACATAAAAGTAGTTTTTGTTTTTGTTTTGTTTTTTGAAGTACAGTTAACATACAATGTTACATTAATTTCAGGTGTACAGCATAGTGACTCAGCAACTCTGTGTGTTGTGCTGTGCTCACCATGAGTATAGCTGCCCCCTGTCACTATACAATGCTATTACAGTATCATTGACTAGATTCTCTATGCTGTACCTTTCATCCCATGAGTTATTCATTCCATAACTGGAAGCCTGTACCTTCCCACTCCTTCACCCACTTTTTCCTTCCCCCCACTCCCCCTCCCCTCTGCCAACCACCAGTTCTCTATATTCATGGGTCTGTTTCTGCTTTAAAGTATAGTTTTTTCTTTTTTTTAACTCCCTACACTGTTGTATTAATAATGAAAAAGGTTTTTTTTTTAATGTGTTGGGCTATGCTGAAGGCTGAACAAAAAATGCTTACATAAGTTTATGTACACAGAACATCGTTACCCTTTCTTTCAGAACATTATCAAGATCATTGAGTGAACCAAGGTATGTATGTATGTGTGCTTTTCTGTTTTGTTTTAACAGGTACCAGTCAGTGGCCCAGAGCTGGAGGGCAAGCTCCTTCATCCCCAAGCTATGAAAACTCACTCCACTCCCTGGTAAGAGCCTCTTAGGGGAATATACAGGTCACTTTTATCTGATAGTGTGGAGTGCATTTTTTCAGTAAATCTTGAGTGAAAAAAACAGTAGGATAGCATTACACACGAATTCTTTGCTAACAAATGGCCTGATGTAGTTTAACAGTATAAGACACATTGGGTGTGCCTTTTGCCATCTGTTCTTTGGGACCTCAGGCTTCTGGTCTCAGGACAACTGGTGTTAAAATAGAGTTACGGGATTTTTGCTTCTTTGATAAATCTGGAGTTCAATTCTTCTGTACTTTTATGTTTACATATAAGAGGAAACAAATAAAAAGGCACAGAGACCAAGTAAAAGCAAGAAAATTAGTCGAGCAGTGGAAAACTATATATTTTACTCTTTCTCATGTGACTATTCTGTATATGGTTTATCACATTTCCATTAAAAGTTTAAAATGTAATATCAATTATATTTGTCATGAAAAGTGTTATTTCCCATGTTTTCTTTTTTAACAAAATGTATTGTGTTCATTGTAAAAGCAAAAATGTTATTTAACAAAACGATTAAGGCAGTAGAATAAAAGAGCCTGTCTAGGTATTGAGCGCGAAGAATTTGTGGTAGAATGTTAACTGCTGTTGCTTTTCAGTGCTTACCACAGAATTACAAAGTATTATAAAAACAAAATAAGGGTGACTTAATGGAATGCTAAGTCATGCTATCATTCAGTAAGTCCAGGTTGCAAACAGAAAAGTTCTTTTTCTGTGACTAACAGAATAATTGAAAGGAAAGTCTTCTTCTCTCATATTTTGCAAGCAAATATAAGCAATGTGTGCTGTTTAGATGCTAACCTTATAACTTTGCTGTTAAATCCCAGCCTTCTCATACCTTAATACAAGTAGATCTTGCAGGTCTCTGTGTTAACTTTACTAACATGTTATGCTGACATGCACATCAGCTATTTCCTCATCTCTTTTGGAGTTAATCTTAACCTGTGCTTTGCCTCCTGTTCTGTCTTGACTTTGCCAGAAAAATCGAGTTGAGCAGCAACTTCACGAGCATTTGCAAGATGCAATGTCCTTCTTAAAGGATGTCTGTGAGGTACTATTTCTTTTAGATGGTGCCTTTTTTATGTTTCAATTAATTATACTTCCTATTATCCATTTAAAATCTTCAAGCCTGTACAGACTCCAAAGTCTTTTAAAATCAAACAATGACCATTTTCGTTTTTGTACAGTATGTAAGAATAGACTTTTGTTCTTTTATGTTATTGAGAATGATTCCTTTTAAAAGAGCTCTACTGGCATGTGCTTTTGATTTTTAAAATTCTAATATGTTTGTGTATGGGGCATGTGTGTATCCACAGACAATATCATTCCCTCAGTTTTGTGAAAGAGCATATTTGGGTGTGTTCACCATTTCAGATAGGTGTGCTTTATTCACTTAAAACAAAATTACACCTTAAACTTGATGGATTTGAGGACCCTTCCCTAAATTGCTTGCATTTCAAAGATCGGTATTAAAGTCCAGGTTATCTTTTTTTATCACCTGTAATTATCAGACACAGCAGAATAGCTTTCATCTTTTGTAGGAAGCTAAAAGAAATAGCCTCATGGTAGATTGGTAAATAGATTTAATGAAGCAGTGATTTGTTTCTGAAGCTGTGTTAATTATGCATAGTCAACAAATGTCCTTTCTTTGATTCTTGATTGTAGTGCAGGTAGTTGCTTTTGAAGTTACTTGATAGTACATTTTACTTGCTGTCTTCCATATATCCCAAAGTAGGAAACAGCAGTTTAATAATTTAACAGATACCAGCAGTAACCTCCATGTCTTTTTTCAATCCCTATAGCAATCTCGAATGGAGGATCGTTTAGACAGACTGGATGATGCTATCCATGTGCTGCGGAACCATGCTGTGGGACCGTCCACCAGTTTACCTGCTGGTCACAGTGATATACACAGTTTATTGGGACCATCCCATAATGCATCAATTGGAAGCCTCAGTTCAAACTATGGTGGATCAAGCCTTGTTACAAGCAGTCGATCTGCTTCAATGGTAAAATAGTGCTCATCTCTTTTGTAATATACCCTAAAGCCTATATTCCTAAATGTTTTTCATGAAATCTTTGGAAGAGAGGGTCCTTCTTTTTTAAAAACACTTACTGGGCAGAGTTAGTGGCTGAGCTTTGGCCCTTAAAGTCCTGCTATGATCATGTGCAAAGAGCTAAAGCTTTCTACAAGATCATTTTGCCTAAACTTAGATTTTTTTTTTTCCCAGATGTGTAGCCAGAACAGTTTTACCTTGAAATGGTAGGAAGTCTAAAGAGCAAAAACAGTAAAGCAAGACTGAATTTCAAGGAGTCTGGCCTAGAAAGGCTGTTTATTATAATTCAGAACCAGCCTTCAAAAGCAGAAGGAATGTGAAATTATTTGTACCAGTCCAAATTTAAGCTTTATTACCAAATAAAGAAAAAATTGAGTAGTTTTAAGAATAGCTGTAATTTAAGTGACAATTAAAGGAAACAATGCTCAATTAATTTCTGAAGAGAATAAAATAATTCAATCCATCTTTTTAAAAACATAATAATTCTTTAGAGAGAAAAAAGTAAAACTTCTCAGCAAATCAAAAATTCTGTTGTATGTCCTACGTTATTTTTTATCCAGATTGTCTTCTAAAGGAATGAAGCTCTTTTTGAACCTGCGATTTAACTGATGCCGTATGTTTGAGTGTTTATAGCATTGTTTTTAGGATTTATTGCATGCTATGAAATATTCTCCTATGAAACAGATTTCTAGCTGTAAGCCATGTGATCAAGGGTAAAATTCACCTATCATCGAAATAATTAGGTGCCCCAAATGCTGAAGGCTTGTGTTCTATAAAATAGGATTGGTTCCACATTTTCACATTCACATGTCAGACAGCCATTTATATTCATTTTGGAGCAGCTTAAGTAAACATCAAACACGGCTGCCTAGTTTCCTGAGTACAGTGTTTTCGGCAGCATAGGTGACAGTAGATGCCTGCATATCTTAACAACCAGTTTTGGGATTTTTTTTTCAATGTCAGAAAATCTGGAAATTCGGGCTCCTTCTAAATTTTTGTTGCTTTTGGTAAGCTAATAAAATGTGAAAACATTTAAAATTACGAAAGTCATAGAAAATAGGGGGGTATTATCACTGTTAGTAGTAATAGTAAAATAATATCAGTATAATAAGATAGCATTTGTTGTAAATATAAATGTAGAATGTCAAATAATTATTGTTTTGTTGAAATAACTGCTTATCCTTATTCAGAAGAATGACTTGAAAATCAATATATTTGAATCCCAAGTTTCTCTGAACTGGCAACATTTGAAGTTATTCCTTCACCTCTTAAAATCGTCTTTTAATTCTTCCCTGTTAATAGCTCACTGCTCCTATACAATATTTGATACATCTCTGGCTCTTCCCAATAAATGTAGAGTTTGTATAAAGTGGAACTTCTGTCTTCAGGTGGTTGTTTTTATGAACTTTGGGTATGAGTTGGAAAGAGACTTTTTAAAATCCAGTCCTACAAAGCCATGTAGAAATCTAGTGCATTTTAGAAGGACTTGTGGAGAGAAAACTGTTTCATTAGATACTGCCCTGAAACTTAATTAAAAAAGTAGCTTCCGTTATATCCTCTAGGAATATGCTGCCTACTTCAGAGCATCAGCAAAAAGGCTGCCAAAAATATTCTTTTAAAAGGAAAAAAAAAGTCTAGAAAGAAGTCTTCTGTCCGGGGGGTGCATCTGGCTTAGACTGAGCAGCAGCAGCAGCAGTGCTACAGCAGCTGAGCCCATGCTGTTGCTCCGTATGTCTAGCAAGGTCCTCTCTCCAGGTCCTGGAGGACGTGGAGCTGGTGAAAACCTGCCGGATGTCATCTGCTGCACCCACCCCATCCAGTCAGTAGTGGAGGTGGGGCCACATGTTTCTAACAGGCTTACCCTCAAAATATAAAAGTAACTGACAAAAAATCTGAAACTGTCAGGTGAGTCACTGTTCATCTCCCATCCTTCTGAAATGAAGTTTAGCTGTGAGTCCTCAGTTCTCAATTTCAGCAAAAAGATCTAAGGATAGAATGAAATGAAGCTCATAGTAAGCCAGTGATTCTCCTACCTAAGTCTTAGGCATCCTGTTGAGGAAGGTTCTTATCCTAGCGACTCTTACGATGTCTGAGGACATCAGCAGTGCAGGAACCCCCCCCTGCTTACACACCTAGTACCCACCTGTGTGAAATCAACTTTTTTCATATAATTGGAAGGTATGTGATTTGGGGGGACATATCCTTACAGCTATTGCCAGCCATCTTTAAGAATTAACCTCCTGCTTTTGTTATTCCCTCTTTCCCCTCTGTATTCTAACTGATGACAACTAAGAAATGACACAATTTTACATTCTAGAATCACTTTTCCTTTTTGGTCCTGTTTGACTTTCTGGTAATTTTTATACTCTTCCTCTATATTCACATAAATTAGTATTTGTTTTAAAGATTTCTGAAAATGGAGGTTACATGGCCAAAATTATGAAGTAACCACAGAAATATCAGTTTACCAACAATTCTGTATCACCATATAGAATTTGTAAGGTCAGGGTGCCTAGGTGGCTCGGCCGTTGAGCATCTGCCTTTGACTCGGGTCATGATCCCAGGGTCCCGGGATCGAGCCCCGCCTCGGGCTCCCTGCTCAGTGGGGAGTCTGCTTCTCCCTCTCCCACTCCCCCTGCTTGTGTTCCTGCTCTTGCTGTCTCTCTCTCTCTGTCAAATAAATAAATAAAATCTTCAAATATATATATATATATATAAAGAATTTGTAAGGTCAGCTTCTCTCTAAAATATGTAATTTTCATCATTCCATTTATTTTCTGCAGAGAATAGTTATTCTGATAAATACCATTTCAGGAATTCCACAGAACATTCAAATAAATTTTTGTTCTCATGGGCATTTACTGTGGGTCACCATCCTAATTGCAGGTTTAAATATGATATTGCTTTCTCTCCTAGTATTTAGAAGAGAAATCCACCGTATTTCTGTAAAAGGCCAGATAGTAAATATTTTCAGCTTTGCAGGCTATATGGTCTCTACCACAACTACTTAACTCTGACATTGTAACATGAAAGCAGCCATAGACATTATGAAAACAAATGGGTGTGGGTGTGTTCCAATAAAACTTCGTTTACAAAAAAATATCTCCTTAATTTGTAAAACACCAGGACCAGAGTCCATAGTCTTTCATTGTTCCTCATCTTTGGCCAAAAGGCCACACCTTGCCAGTTTTTGAATTGGAACATAAATTAGCCTCCCAGTGCAGGTAATGAGAGTTAGCAAGTTTTTTTCTTTTTCTTGGAGCCTTAAAACTGTTTGCTTATTTTTTTAATGATTAGTTTGGGAGTTTTGTTGCAGTAGTTGGAATACTTGATTGAGGTAAGCCAAAATACACTTAGAGTAGAAGAATAAGAGTTGATGTCAAGATAAAAGTGGTACAAACAGCCCAGCTCTCAGCCTGCAGTGCTATCAAGATTACTCGTGGTATACGGCTATATAGACAGCTTTAATCAAAATAGTGTCCCTTGGTCAGGGAAATAACTTTGTTGCTGATAAACTTTCTTTACATTGTTTCAATTGTAAGATTATGTCAGTAAAAGTCATCCATAGCTGATAGTATTGATTTGTGGAAGATCCATTTTCTTGTCTTATAGATGAAATCATTGGTATTTTTTAATTATTCCAGAAAAAGATTTTATATTTCACACCAAGGAGATAAGACTACCAACTGCCAAAAACATATGTTAATAGGAGCCAAAATCAAAAGATTTAATTTTGACTGTTACTTTTAACTGAAGTTGACCAGCCTCAAAGTTTAGAATTAAATGAGGCTTCAACCACAGAAAGCTTTTAATGTTATTTTAGCTATCTAACTAATACACACAAAAATTAAATTTTTAGAAAGATTACTATGTCAGAAAAAGAAACTTAAGAAATGGATAATTCCTGCTTCTTAAAATATAATTAGTATAGACAGCCTGGCATAGGCTTAATATTTGCTCTTATTTTTGAATGGTGTTAACATTTTCATTTACTTAATTTCATATTCCCTTTCAATATTTTTGATGATTTCTCCATATTTGCTGAATGCAAATATAAAACTTAAGACTTTTTTGTAGGTACTCTTACTAGGATATGATTGGTATACTGTTTAAATTTTAAAGCACAAAATCAGGGTTTTTAGAACTATTAAAATGTCAGCATTGGGGCGCCTGGGTGGCTCAGTCGTTAAGCATCTGCCTTCGGCTCAGGTCATGATCCCTGAGTCCTGGGATCAAGCCCCGCATCAGGCTCCCTGCTCAGCGGGAAGCCTGCTTCTCCCTCTCCCACTCCCCCTGTTTGTGTTCCCTCTCTCGCTGTGTGTGTCTCTCTGTCAAATAAATAAATAAAATCTTAAAAAAATGTCAGCATTGGACTTCAGTTCTGCTGCCACTTATTTAGTGTAAGAATAAACTCTTGGAATAAACTGCTAACAAGAAAAAATACTGATATTAAGTAGAAAACCGAAAAGGACTAGAATTGTCAATTTTATTTGGGCATTATGAAGAAGTCTCAACAGTATAAAGTTATTGTATGTCATATCTGCTTATGGTTGTGTAATACCTAGAAAACTGAGGCCCAGTGAGATAGCTCATGATATCACTTTTATCTTTAACAGAAAGTACTTCTTCCTCTAACAGTGATTTCAACTTCATACTTAGTTGTATTAGAAGCTTTTTGTATTAATGGAAACTTGATGCAAATATTAAAAAGTTCCTCATTTATGATACAAAATTTTTGATTTCTTTGTTATAAGTACTAAGGAAATTTAATCCAGCCATTTCTTTTAATTTTTCTTTTTAATTGTTTGGGTTTTTGTTGTTTAAGCTGTGGTTGGAGATGTCTGGTGTTCTTGTATGACAGAATAAATAATGTTAAATTGTAGGATTTAAAGTTTCTTATATAATGATTTAAAAATATAAATTATGTCTGTTTTCTAAATCCTAAAGCAGTTAGAAAATAGTTCTAAGAGATGTAAGATAAAGTTACTAAAGACTAACAGGCAAATAAAGAAATATTTTTTCAAAATCAGCACTTTTGTCACATAGCACATTTGCAATTCTTTTAACCTTTACATTTAGACAGTATTTAATTTTATTAGTATAGGCTTGTATGCCATAGAAATTGTGTGTCTAGGCTTCAGATGATTTGAAGGAGTTTATTTTTAACTATTTTTCTTTTTCTAACCAATTTTTTCCTGAATAGGCAATTTAATTTTTTTCATTAAAACTACATTATAGTGGTTCTTAAGAGATTTGATACCATTTTTTAAATTCAGAATTGTTCCAAATGGCAACTTTTTTAAGTTTGAAAACCATATAGGTTATATATTTATGACAATATCATTAAAAAGGAGCCATATTCTACCAAGTTTCTAGCTTAAAACCCCTCTTTAGGTAAAACAAAATACACACAGAACATAAAGATCCTTTAATCAGTCTGTAGATTAATACTGATTAATTTAAATCATTAGTATTCAGTGAACAGTACAAATGGAACAAATTATTAGAATAGAATTCAGAATCAGAGAGGAATTCATACTGAGTACTTTTCAGTCTGCTCCTTAATTCACAAGACCTCTTATTCATCAACTAATTAGATTTAGCATTTTTCTATTGTGGATGCTAAAGCTATTGGCCAAATTAAATGAAAACAGGTCCCTTGTTGGGTGCTCCCACAAAAGTAAGGCCATACACAGATTGTGAAGATTCAGAATGCAGGATGATGTCATTTAATGAGATGGGCCTTTTATTCTGAAATAGGGCTCTTCATAATAATTGAAATTTAGAGCATAGCAGACCTAGGGGTTTTCCTTCCTCCACTACTCCCCCAGTAGCAGCAGCCTGTCAGCTGTATGCTAACGAGAGGAACAATTAAACATAGGGTCCTATCTGGCTGGCCCAGTCTCTGAGCTCAGACAAAGAACTGTTTATACACCTGTTGTGTCTGTGGACAGAGCCATTTGAATGGGTAGCTGCAGATTAAAAGGAGGACATGGGAGCCAGTGTGAGCAAGGGTTAAATAGAACTTTAAGAACTGTGAAAGTCAAATTCTCCAGAAAATATATGAGGGCCATTTGTACAGGGAATCGAGTTACCAAAAAAAAAAAAAAGTTCCTGCTAACTTCATTAACATGAAAGACTCCAGACTTCAAGCTTTTTGCTAGTCTGAGTCTAGTCTAAACCTTTTTTAAAGGTTTAATTTTTTTTTCTTTTGGGGAGCCAAAAAAAATACTTAGTTTGTAGTATTCCAAAGAGATGAAAATATTTGCTGGCATTTATATCCCAAAACAAATTGATCAACTGTCTGATTTTCCTTCAGGTAAAGGCAAAATCCCTAAGATTTACTTCAATAATGATCTTTTGTCTGCCAGGCCTTTCATCAGAAAGGAAATGATAGAACATTTTTATTAGTTGAGATTCAGAAAATCAAAGAATTGTTTTTACTAATAAAAAGAAGAATTCAGAAGCTGAACCATCACTTATCGCTTGGATGGAAATTCAGTCTGGCTGTTCGATGGTATTGTCTTACAGAGCTGTAAAATGAGTTGTACACATATAGTATAGAGTAAATATACATATGTTTAAAAGTTTAAGTTTTAAAAGGCCATTTTCTTTTAACTACTTGGTGTGATAGCTCAAAATACTAGGTAAGAACAAAACTTAGCACATATTACCAAAGATCACAGGAACTTTTAAGTTCACATTATAAACACAAACACAGAAATCTTAGCTTTTACTTTGTCCTGCAATGATTTCTTCAGCCAGTCAAAACTGTTCTGGTGGTATTTATCTTTAGAATAGGCTTAGGCTCCTAAAGCCCCAAAGGTTTTGCAGCTATATATTGTATTTATACTATATTTATTTTTATAAATGGGATTTTTGAACTGACCTCCTTAGATCATTAAGTAGTTCATAGCAAGCAAAGAAAGCAACTAATCCTCAGCAATGACTAATCCTCAAATAAATTTAAAAGTAGATAGGGAATACATTAAGTGGGTTTTTTAAAACTACATTAAAGGGGGGGCGCCTGGGTGGATCAAATCGTTAAGCGTCTGCCTTCGGCTCAGGTCATGATCCCAGGGTCCTGGGATCGAGTCCCACATCGGGCTCCTTGCTCAGCAGGGAGTCTGCTTCTCCCTCTCCTTCTGCCTCTCCCTCTGCTTGTTCTCTTTCTGTCTCTCTCGCAAATGAATAAATAAAATCTTTAAAACTACATTAAAGGGGCGCCTGGATGGATCAGTCAAGTGTCTGACTCTTGATTTTGGCTCAGGTCATGATCTCAGGGTCGTGAGAGATGGAGCCCCACGTCGGGCTCCACACTGGGCATGGAGCCTGTTTAAGATTCTCTCTCTCACTCTCTCTCCCTCTGTTCCCCTCTCCTGAGCCACCCCCCCTCAGAAAAATTTAAAAAGAAAAACTACATTAAAAATAAGAATAAGGGTGGAGAACAGACATTTCTTAAAAAGTATGGTGAAAGACCTGATGTGTTCTAATCAAGTCCAGTACCAAATGGCCTGTTGCCTGAAACTTTGCTTTGGTGCCTTTTGTTTAGCTCACAGGAAACCAAAAGATAAACTTGCATAGGGGTATTTATACCTCTTAGGGTAAAATCCATACAAAGTCATGAAAGATAAAAACTATATTAATTACTCAAGAGGGATTCAAAGCAAAAGAGTTTGCTGGGATTGAAGGATTTGTTGAAAAACAGTGATTCTTATATATAACTCCAAGCAATAAACCTCTTTAATTAAAGGCTTAATCTTGTAGGTGGCACATGTGCTACTGTTCTAATAAAAAGCTTCATTTGTAACCAGTTTTTCTAAAAATATTGCGATAGCTAAAATACTTGGTGGTATTTGCATGCCTTACCTTCTAATTTTAGGCTAATTGTGATTTATGTTAAGCTTGATTAAAACAGAATAAAAATATATGTCATTTTTGTTGCCTGGCAATGCAGAACTTTTGTTTTAAGTTAATTTCATTTTGTATTGCTTTTGCTCCTCTTTTAAAATTTTTGAGGGAGGCAGAGGAAGAAGAAAAAACACACTATATATGTGTGTGAGGAAAGGGTATACCAAAGTATAGATAAATACTATTATTACTTGGAGTGTAGCAATATTTTGTTAAATTCAAATTCATACATATAGAATATGTATATGGAATAGATTTTCAGATTGATTGATGTAGGGTTATTAATAAATACTATAATGTGTAGTGCTTTATGGCTTATAGAGTGCTTTATCTCTGTTAGCTCATTCGCTTCACACAAAAACCTATGGGATATAAAATTTGAAAGTTGAAATTTTATTTTTTATATTTTGATTCAAAAGCAGTGGTACCATCAAGTCTTTTGAAATCCAAAAGTCAGAAAAGTAGCATCCCAAAAAAGTTGTTAAATTCAGATGAGTGATAGATGTCATTTTCTCTATTAAACCCATTAAAAGAATTTAAACAATTATTGCCCCTGAACTGTCTTGACTTTTCTTTTCTTTTCTTTTCTTTTTTTTAACTTTAGGTTGGAACTCATCGAGAAGACTCTGTCAGTCTCAATGGCAATCATTCAGTCCTGTCTAGTACGGTCACTGCTTCAAGCACAGACTTGAACCACAAAACACAAGAAAATTACAGAGGTAACTGTATTGTTGGTTTTCAGCAGTAATGCATACAGAGGTGTCATTTGGAACACTGTCATCTTTCTTACAAGCAGATTGACATCTGTGAATCGAAAGTCATCTTAGGTGGGGCAATTCCAAACAGCAGTGCTACTGAATATAGAGGGTAGATATTTAGGATTCTAATTGCCCCATTTGGCTGGGCCAATTGTAGATACTTATTGATGGATAGAACCACCTGCAAAAAAAAAAGTATTTACTGGTGATCTTACCTGCTCCTGCTTCTGTCATGTCTCTTTCCTAGTCACTTCCCCTCGTGACTGAGCCCTCATGGTCCCTAGAGGCAGCGAGGAATTTTTCTGAATATGTTGAGAGCTCCAAATGATAGTAGCTTTTATTTAGAAGATTTTAATTTAATTGGAGAGACAGTTCTGATAAAAACTGACAAATGTTATAACAGAGCTTATAAGTACAAATATATAACCAATGTTAAGACCACCAAAGTAAAGATTTCCCAGTTTTATTTAACCATGCAACCCATTTTATTGTGTTTATCTGGGAAAATGTTAAAACTTATTTCCTTTACCTTAGTAGCACCTTAGAAGTCAGTTTCTAAACTGCATCAAGTTTCTCATACTTACTCAGTTGTTAAATAGTGCCTTAAAGTAAGCATTAGAGTGACAATCAAGGTCAGACTTCTTTTTTTTTTTTTTAAGATTTATTTATTTGAGGAGGATTGTCAAGGGAGGGGGGAAAGAGAGAATCTCAAGCAGACTCCCCGCTGAGCCCGGAGTCCAATGCTTAACCCACTGAGCCACCCAGGTGCCCCAGACTTCTTCTTTTAAATATAGTTGCTTTAAAAATCATTTTCTCCAAGGTTTGTGGATCTCTTCTTTCTAGCTGTAAATAGTAGATTATCCTACATCTTCAGATTTCCACCATAGTCCTGTAATAAATAAAAATATTCACCATCTAGAAGGCTTTTTACTGTCTTAGTTCTAATTCTGAACATTCATGTTTCTTTGCCTCTTTGTTAGGTGGTTTGCAAAGTCAGTCTGGAACTGTTGTTCCAGCAGAAATCAAGACTGAAAACAAAGAAAAAGATGAAAACCTTCATGAACCTCCTTCATCAGATGACATGAAATCAGATGATGAATCCTCCCAAAAAGATATCAAGGTTTCATCTAGAGGCAGAACAAGGTATTTGTTAGTGTTCAGGTATTACATTTCACTCACTTGCCATGGGTGGAAAATACTTGGAAAATTGAAAGGTATCATACATTCATTAAGTGTCAGCTATGTTCTAGTACTGTGTTGGGACTTCATATGTTACCTCATTTAGTGCTCATAGCATCCTTAAAAAGGGAGGCATATGATGCTGACTCCAAAATTATGTATTCCATTATACCACAATATTTTAGGGGCTACATATAAAGAAGAATTATATCTCTCCCTTCAGTTAGAGCACAAAATAAAACAAGTTAAATCGTGCATTTGGAGACATTTAGATACATTCTACCAATAAATATTTGAATATATTTTTTAATACTATGTTTATGGTAAAACTCTATTGTATGATTTAAACCAGAGGTTAGCAAACTATGGCGCATGGGCCAGATATGGCCCATGGCCTATCTTTATAAATAAAGTTTTATTGGAACAATTCCATACCTCATTCATTTGCACATGGTCTATGGCTGCTTTCCCAGTGCCGAGGCAGATTTGGGTAGTTACAGCAGAGACCAGATGGCCCACAAAGCTGATAATATTTACTATCGGGCCCTTTACAGAGGAAGTTTGCCAACTCCTGATTTAAACAATAATTTGAGAAGTATGGAAAAGGAAATACTGCAGGTGGACTGATGTTGAGGAAGGTTTTCTAGAAGTCAGACTTGACCTTGCTTTGCAGTATGGATATTGACACACAGTACATTAGTTTCGAATGATTTCCAGATTCTTCCCTCAGACTTTTCTTCTAGTTGTACATTAAATTTAGATGGTTTGGTATATTTTTGGCGTATCCTGTTTTTTGGCATCAATAATATGTATATATCACATATATATATTTAAAACATTGTTCTTTGTATTAAATTAGGGTGCAAAGGAGACCACAATGAGTATGGTAGATATAACTAAAAAAATTAAATTGAAAATTAATTTAAAAATTAAATCTTAAGGTTCTAATACTGTCAGAGTGAGAGAGAGCACAAGCTGAGGGTGGGGGAGGGAGAAAGGGAGGGAAAAGCAGACTCCCGACTGAGCAGGGAGCCTAGGACCCTGGGATCATGACCTGAGCTGAAGACAGATGCTTAACTGACTGAGCCACCCAGGTGCCACTTAATACTGTCATTCTAATATGCCTTGTACTCAGTTGTACAGGAGAATGAAGAAGTAAAAACTGGGTCACGGAATCCAGAGACTACTCCTTTGAGGCATCTTAATTCTTTAATAGTTTAATTTTTCAAATGTAATTTTAAGATAAATAATTTGTATCTTTCCTTCTTATTCATCTTTTCATCTTATAGGTCAAAGTTCAGCAAACTTACCATGTATAGGGTAGACAGTAGCTACTTTATGTTTTGTGGGCCATTGGGTCTCCATCGCAACTACTCAACCCTGCCATTATAATAAAAGCAGTCAAAGACAATACATAAACAAGTGAGCATGGCTCTTTGAATAAAATTTTATGTAAGAAAACAGGGAGCCAGCTCATGGGCCATAGTTTACTGAACCCTATTATAGGTCATCAGAAATTGAGAAGGCAGTATAATAGTTTACTAATAACAGCAATGCTTAGTAATTAATGATAGTTAATAGGTTAATAACATGGTCTTTGGATAAATAAAGTTAACCTGGGATTGAATTATGACTCCATCACATACTTGCCAAGTGACCCTGGACAATTTATTGAAACTCTGAACTTTAGGTTTGTTTTTTTTTCTCTCTAAAAAGAGACTTTCTATTATAGGATTCTTATGGAAATAGACTGAAAATGATGCATATAAAGCCCTTTGCACACTCTTTTGCATGCAGTAAATACCCAGTGAAGTACTATAGTTACTGTTACAATGATGATAATTTTAGGTATGTGGTGTAGCCTTACTTCCATGGAACACTTACCTGGGTCCTTGTCATTACACTGCCACTAATTAGCTGGGTGATCCTAGGATAGTCACTGACTTCTCTGGATCTAGCAGTAGTTCTCAGCCCTAATGCACAAAATCCTGAAACATTTTAGAAATACAGGTTGTCTTGGCCCCATCCCAAGCTCACTAAATCAGCATCTCCGGTAGTGAGACCTTTGAAACCTGTATTTTTCAAGTACCCCTGAAGATTCTGATGGGTGGCCACATCTGGAAACCTTTGAGCTAGATGATCTGTAAATTTTCCTTTGAGGGCGCCTGGGTGGCTCAGTTGGTTAAGCGACTGCCTTCGGCTCAGGTCATGATCCTGGAGTCTTGGGATCGAGTCCTGCATCGGGCTCCCTGCTCAGCAGGGAGTCTGCTTCTCCCTCTGACCCTCTTCCCTCTTGTGCTCTCTATCTCTCATTCTCTCTCTCTCTCAAATAAATAAAATCTTTAAAAAAAAAGTTTCCTTTGAAGTAAAAGAGCTAGTGATTCTATTATAAAAGAATATTTTTATGTAATTCTGGACAATTAGCTAGTAAAAATCTGTACTTAATCTTTATTACAGTACTCAAGTTTATTGGAGCAGAGGAAACATCTATTTGTGCATATTATTTCAGGGTTCTGGGAGACTCTGCTCATTTATTTCTGAAATATAAATAGAATTTTCTAAAAGTTATTCCAAATCATCTCCCTCAAATGTTTTCTTTTTCTGATTACTTAATCTGTTTTCATTACAGAAATTTAGAAAATACAGAAAAGAATACAAAAATCACAAACTGAACTATCAAGAATTAACTACTGTTTACTTTTTAAGGAATAGATATCCCATAAATATAGTTTAAATTGGAATTAAACTGGATATGTTTTATAATATCAACTTTTCTCATATAACAGTGTATTTTTAGTATTTTCATCTGTCCCTAAATTTTCTCAAATGGTTTTTCCTTTGTTTTTAGCCGGCTTTATTGAGGTTTAATTCACATAGAATAAAGTACACCAATTTTAAGTGTACAGTTTTTGTCCTTGGACAAATGTATATGGTTTTATAACCACAACATTAATAATATAGAATGTTTCTACCACCCCAAAAAGTTTCCTTATGCCCCTTGGTAATCAGTACTCTTCTTCCATCCCCTGGGAGCCATTCATCTGCTTTTCCATTACTAGAGCTTTGTCTTTTCTAGAGGTTCATGTAAATCATAGTATGTAGTCTTGTGTCTGACATCTTTTACTTATTAGCATAATCTGCAGCTTAATTTTTAGAGACTACATAGTAGACAGTTGTCTGGATGTACTGTGATTTATTTAACCTGTGTCCTATTATTGGACTCCCCATTAGTTGCTAAAGTAAATAATTCTGTGATCAACTTTTTTACATAAATTCCTATGTACATCTCTAATTATATCCTTAGGATGAATTTCTAAAGTTGGAATTGCTGATCAAGACGTAATGAACATTTTAAGGCTTTGGGTTCATTTTGTCAATTTGTCCTTCAAAAAAATTGTTCCAGTTGATTCATGTTTTTTTTTAAGATTTTATTTATTAGAGACTGCAAGCATGCACATGAGAGAGAAAACGAGAGAGAGCAGAGGGAGAGGGAGAAGCAGACTCCCCACTGAGCAGGGAGCCCGAGACCATGACCTGAGCCAAGGGCAGACGCCCAACAGACTGAGCCACCCAGGCACCCCATAACTTATGTTTTAGAATCATCACCAGTGATGATACTTCTCTCTGAAACAAAAAGTAGTCATTTTCTGAGATACTTCTCTCATTCTGTGTCTTAAGCTTTTCTTCCTCCTTCTTAGTAACGTGTTTAGGAGCACAGGTTAAGCAAATTATAATACATTAGTGTACTAGGACAGTGCTTCTCAAACCTTAATGTACATATGAACCAGCCAGGGATCTTGCTAAAATGTAGCTTCCAATTCAATAGACTTGCAATAGAACTTGAGTCTGTGTTTTTAACACGCTCCCAGTAATGCTGATGCTACTGATCACATTCTGAGTAGCAAGGCACTAGAATATTATGTAGTCATTCAAATTATGTTTCTAAAGAGTTACACTATTATGGAGAAGTGTTTATGCTGAATGTGCAATGGAAAATACATTTAAAAATGTATGTGGTGGGGTGCCTGGGTAACTCGGTTGAGTGTATGAATCTTAATTTCAACTCAGGTCATGATCTCAGGGTTGTGAGATCAAGCCCTGCATCATCTGGCTCCACGTTCAGTGTGGAGTCTGCTTGGGATTCTCTCTCTGCCCCTCTCTCCACTTATACATGTGTTTGCCCTCTAAAGAAAGAAAGAAAGAAAGAAAAAAATTTTTTGAAAATGTATGTGATATAATTTCAACTACATATATATATATGTGCATTAAAGAAAGACTGGAAAGATATATATAATCATGTTAAGTGTAACTATTACTACTATTTGGTAAAATTTATGGGTAATTTTCATTTCCATCTTTATAATTTTATACAATGAGCATATCTTATTTTATAGGTACTTAATAGATATTGTTGTTACTTTGTTTTCTAGCAGTACTAATGAAGATGAGGATTTGAACCCAGAACAGAAGATAGAAAGGGAGAAAGAAAGGCGGATGGCTAACAACGCTAGAGAACGTTTACGTGTGAGGGATATTAACGAGGCATTCAAAGAGCTTGGTCGAATGTGTCAGCTCCATTTAAAGAGTGAAAAACCCCAAACAAAACTCCTTATTCTTCATCAGGCCGTGGCAGTCATCCTTAGTCTAGAACAGCAAGTCAGAGGTAAGTAGGTTCAACAAAGATACATAACTATTCTGGCTTAGGTGGGCAGACATTTCTTTTTCCACTTGCTCTTCTGCTTGGGAAGTTGTTTGTTAAGTTCATCTAGTACTTCTACCACTGCATCATCTGGATCAAGTTTTCTCTGTAGTTCTCTCACCTCTGTCTCATAATATTCGTCAATATCTGTAGGCTTGATCCTTCCCACAAACCAGTAGAGCACAGTCCTTTGAAATGTTGCAGAGAATAGCCAGCCTCTGCTTGCTGCTCAGCATTAGTGTTTTTGCCCCTTTGTTCTTGTTCTTGTTAAGTCTGGTTTCCCACACTGTTGAATTAACCTGCCCAGACCTGTTCTCCTCCCTGCTCCTTCCTGTCTTCCCCGTTCTCTGTATGGAATTTCTTGCCTGCTTTACCCTGGACCATCTATTAAAATGGCCTTGCTGATTAATAGGATGCCTGATCCTGGCCCCTCCTGGCTTTACTTCATATGGATGTTCTTTATACCCAGGTCAATATGGTCTCAGGGCTTATTTATTGATCCCTGATCAGGAATGCCATGAACTTCTTGGCCTAATATGCACTGACATGCTTGTGTGTTTCTCAGGGCAGAAGTATAGTTTATTACAGGCTTATCCACTGCTGACTCAGACAAGTGTCCCAGCTGTTTTATCTTTCAAGAAATTTGATGGAATATTGAAGAAGCTTTGAAACTTCATTTTTTGAACAAGTATTTATTACACACCTCCTGTCCCAGTCACCTATATGCTAGACCCTATCTTACCAATCAATACAAGCTTCTTGCCACTGAAAGTTTTTACCATTCAGCTTGATTTTTTTCATATACCTCATTGTCTTCTAATCTAGAGTTATGAATGTTTTATCCTAAGTCTTTTTGCAAAGAATTATAGATGTGCCCTTGGATTCCAAACCCTACCTCTACCTTCTCTTCATTAAGAACAACTCTTTCTTATTTAGTGGATGTTTATATGGGATTTTATTTAAAGAAAGTTAGAAAAGAAAAAAGAATAACAACTGTAACCATGGATCCTCAGCATTGGTCACAGAAAGAACACTCTATCTAAGGAAACTAGAGTTTAGAGAACTTGAATACACTTTCAGAAAAACTTAACCATAGTCATGAATTGATCCATCCACTTCCCTCCAGTATATTTAAATAAGAATGATGAATAGATTATTTCATGCATAACCAATCCACCATTAAAACCAGATACTTGCTCCTATTAAGGCCCTTGGAATATCTGTAAAGGGTAAATGTTAATGAAACCTGATTTTCAAGAATGTGGAGACTCCCTTGGGATGCTCATACAGTCTGATTGTTGCCCGCTCATCTGTGGTAGGATCAGTGGTTCCTTGAACCTTCAGTATCTGCTGTCACTTCATCAAAGTTTTTTTTTTTTTTCCATGTGTCTAACACCTTTTATCTCACTCTGAAGGTAGTGAGGCACCTGTGTTTATTGGTCCCAGTACATTCATCCTTCTGCTCTGCGTACCCAAGATATTTTCTGCCCTTACTCTCCCCAGCCATTTGTTGTCAAGACTCTTGTCACTACCTGAACAGCAGTGGTGCCAGAACTTATTCCTGTACAGCTTTCCTTCCCACTGTTTATTAAAGCTAGAATACGAGTCATTTGTTTTTTTTTTTTTTAAAGATGTATTTATTTATTTGAGAGAGAGAGAATGAGAGAGAGAGAGTACATGAGAGGGGGGAGGGTCAGAGGGAGAAGCAGGCTCCCTTACTGAGCAAGGAGCCCGATGTGGGACTCGATCCCGGGACTCCGGGATCATGACCTGAGCCGAAGGCAGTCGCTTAACCAACTGAGCCACCCAGGTGCCCTCGAGTCATTTGTTTTTAAAAACATTTCGTTTAAGATCAGAGGTACCTACTCTCAGATCTAAGTCATCAAAATGAGAAATACCTCTGTGTTTGAAAAAAGTTGTAAATGCCACCATTCCTGGGTGGATTTTATTCAATCACTTGTAAGATTTTACTTTGTAGTGGTTCCATGTAAGTAGCTAGGACAGAAAAGCTGAGTCTGAGAGAAGATGTAACAGCTAAGCTCATCCAACTGCCTGATAACTTTCTGGTCACTGTTAAGGGGTACTGACTTTTTTGTGGAGTTCTGGAAAGCTCTATATAAGGAGCCATTGACTGATTAGAGTTTGAACAGAATTTAAAATACACTGACTGTAACTTCAGTTAAGGGCTGCTTTCATATTCATAAAAGCTTACCTTCCTCCCATCCTCAGACTCTGGGCTTCAAAGCCCAGAGCTTTTATTTTATGTCTTTAATGTAAAAGCCTTGGGATTCATTCAAGATCCTTCTTGAAAGGCACTCTGATGGCTGTTTGTCAAAGAGGATTTAGAACCCTTCATGCAGCCCACATACCTCTGCCTTGCTATGGCAGCACCTTTAGAGGTTAGTATGACCACTGTCTTCTCTGGGCATTACCTCCAGCAGTTTTGAGTTATTTGAATAACCTGTTTACATCTGAGAGCCTTTTCATTCCTACAAGGGTTCTACCCAGCAGTCCCTGGGCCCAGCAGTTTCTATAAAGAGGTACATTTTGTTTACATGACTACTTTGGGCATTCCCTGCACTCTTTCTCCACACCTTCTGGTTTGGGATAGTGCTTCAAGACTGTATCTGGCTATCCACAACCTGTCATCCCTGGACAAGTGTCTATATCAGGAGGGCAACCAGCAGTGTATTCTGGAGAAGAGCAGGAGTGGCTTCCCTTCTGAGCCTCAGATTTTGCCAGAGCACTTTTTGTGCCTTGGTACTTCACATACCAAATTCTACTTGATCCCTGCCATTGCCAATTTAAACCTTTCCTTTATGACAACTATAATGTCAACATTACAATTTTACTAATCCTCAATAGATTTTACATATTACTTTGAAGTTTCTACTCTCACCTTTACTAACGATTAGATTAGTGGTCAGACATTTCCTCCTCAAAGTTTCACAGGTCCGCTCAATCAGCTTACTTCTCTTCCAGTAATAATTTAGGGACAATAGAACTATTAGGATTTTAGTTTCCTGGTCTTTTAGTAAGTTTGAAGATAAATGAGCTAAGACAGTGGTTCCCAAATCTGGCTGGTCCCAGAATCACCTGAGGCTTTTCCTTTTCCCAAATTTCCAGACCCTACCCTTAGGAGATTTTAATTTAGTTGCAGTGATACAGTAATACATAGTAGTCTTAGCATAGTCATTGATAATACTCCTTACTAAATCTTCACTGAAATGATTAAAAATAGTATTAATCCACAAGGACAGATGGGAGAAAAGATTGTAATATCCAAATCAGAGAGCAAAATATGTATGTAAGATGGAAAGTAGACAGAGTATGGTAATTGACTTATTTAGACAGAAGAAATTAAGTGGGGCAGGGAGGAATACCAACAAGAAGTAGATCATTTTGTCTCACAAAACTCCAGAACACAAGCAGGGGGAGTGGGAGAGAAAGAAGCAGGCTTCCCCCAAAAGGCCCTATTCTTTGGAGGTGCTAATATTGGAGAAGGCATTACCTGAAAACAGGAAGATTAACCATAGGTTTGTCTGCTGTGAAAAAATTGGACCCCTCATCAAAATATCATCAGACTTCTAGACAAATAATGCTGGATTCCAGGAGATAGTAGGGCAGTGACTTCAAAATTCTAAGGAAAAAATCATTTTTAACCTAGAAGTCTACATCTCCCCAAACCATTAATCAGAGGGTGAAGATAGAATAAAGATATTTTGGATATGCAAAGACTTTAAAATTTTACCTCCTAGGGGTGCCTGGGTGGCTCAGTCATTAAGCATCTGCCTCCGGCTCAGGTCATGATCCCAGGGTCCGGGGATCGAGCCCCACATCGGGCTCTCTGCTCAGCGGGAAGCCTGCTTCTCCCTCTCCCACTCCCCCTGCTTGTGTTCCCTCTCTCACTGTCTCTCTCTGTCAAATAAATGAATAAAATCTTAAAAAAAAAAAAATTTTTTTTACCTCCTACATACATGTTCTCAGAAAGCTTCTGGAACGTATGCTTTAGCCAAATAAGGACATAATCAATAAAGACAAAGGTATATGATCCAAGAAACAAAGACTCTAACACAAGAGAGCATCAAAAGGAAATCTCATGACAAGATCTAGTAGGCCTAGAAAACCAGTGTGCCTACACATTGAAATTAGAAGATGGTGGGGCACCTGTGTGGCTCATTCGGTTAAGCTTGTGACTTCAGCTCAGGTTGTGATCTCAGGGTCCTGGGATCAAGCTCCCCGCTGAGTGGGGAGTCTGCTTCTCCCTTTGCCCTTCCCCCTGCTTGTGCTCTGTCTCTCTCTAAAATAAATAAAATCTTAAAAAAAAAAATAGAAGTTGGCTAGCTGCAGGGCGCCTGGGTGGCTCAGTTGGTTAAGCGACTGCCTTCGGCTCAGGTCATGATCCTGGAGTCCTGGGATCGAGTCCCGCATCGGGTTCCCTGCTTGGCAGGGAGTCTGCTTCTCCCTCTGACCCTCCCCCTCTCTCATGTGCTCTCTCTCTCTCTCTCTCATTCTCTCTCTCAAATAAATAAATAAAATCTTTAAAAGAAAAAAAATTAAAAAAAAAAAAGTTGGCTAGCTGCAGAAGAAAGAAAGGGATTTTTCCCAATTTTCTTTCCAGGGTAAGAAAATGGAATTAATAGATGAAATGATGGTATGTTCGAGATTTGGGGGCAGGGGGGGAATGTTGATAGGCATTTGTTAGATCTACTGAAGCATGGATCGGGGACAAAATCAGCACTACTAGCAAATGAAAAGCAAGGCAACTATTAACTTCAGGAAAAACAGTCATACGAGCAAGGAAACAATGTAAAATTCTTGACTTGCAAGTATGTCCCCATAGTTATTATAACAAATATTTATCTAGTCATAATAATGTAAGAAGTGACTATGCAGTTAGCCAAAATTTGAGCTTTATTTTTTTTTAAAGATTTTATTTATTTGACAGAGACACAGCAAGAGAAGGAACACAAGCAGGGGGAGTGGGAGAGGAAGAAGCAGGCTTCCCGCTGAGTAGGGAGCCCAATGTGGGGCTCGATCCCAGGACCCCGGGATCATGACCTTAGCTGAAGGCAGATGCTTAACAACTGAGTCACCCAGGCACCCCAAAATTTAAGTTTTAGATACATTGAGAAGATGGTATTTTAAGAGAGCCAAGTCCTCAATTACATACCCAAAGTCAGTAATAGAATTACTGTAATTGAAATGTGGGAAAGACAATCACTTTTCATGTCCTGCAGGTAATGTCTGCTCACCTGTACATCAGGCCTTCTGGCTACTTAATACATTTGCCATGGGCTGCTCACACACACCAGAAGGTATTAAAAGACAACACTAGCATCTGCCTCTTTTGGATCAAAGCTCACTTCACATTTTCTAGAGCTTATTCTCTTGGTTCTTATAGCCCTGAGTGTTCTTTGTCTGACTAACCGTAGAAATCTTGCAAGATGTTGCCTAACTTGAGTTTTTGGCTCTGGTCCTCTCTAGCTATTCTGATCGTGCCTGCTAAATCCTTGTGTGACACAGGGTCATAGTTAGCTAAGAGCAGTGTTTTTTATGAGATAAATGTGAACCTGTTTCAATTGGAAAACTTTCAAATCTCACTTTCTCCTCTTTGGATTTAACATGTTAATTTATGCTCTCTTTTCAGTCTCTCCAGTCATTATATGAGACTGCTCCCTGCACAGCAAAGGGACATGACACCTAATAAAAGAACTCTAATTATTAGTTAGAAGTGCACATTTACTTGTTAAGAAAATAATTCCCGAAATTTTTACATAATGATGAACATGGCTTTTTATTTTACTACTTATCCTAATAATAAGTGTGTACCTTTCTTTCTTCATTGATCTTCCTCATAGTTGAAGAGGCTTTATGTCTTTTCCTAAATGCAGGGGCTGAGAAAATAAGAACTCTAAAATGAAATTTTATCATTGTGCATGAGTAGTAGTCAATAGAATCAGCTGAGTTAACCATAATAAAGTCTTTTGTCTACTTTTTTTTTAAACTCAGAAGTGACTATAAATATGTGTTGTAAGTGCATGTTCAAATACATTTTACTTGGCTTAGAGGAAGTACATAAAAAAAGAAGAATCCTGCTGTGTTGCATTCAGCTGGCCATTTCAAGAAAATCTAACAAAAATCACAACTTCTACAGAATACAGTTTTCATTATAGACTAACTTTTTTCCAGATTTTTTCTTTAAAGATTTTATTTTTAAGTAGTCTCCACACCCAGCATGGGACTTAAACTTACGACACCAAGATCAGGAGTCATATGCTCCACCACCTGAACCAGCCAGGTGCCCCAAGATTTTATTTTATTTTATTTTTAAAGATTTTATTTATTTATTTGATAGAGAGACAGCAAGAGAGGGAACACAAGCAGGGGGAGTGGGAGAGGGAGAAGCAGGCTTCCCACCGAGCAGGGAGCCCGATGCGGGGCTCAATCCCAGGACCCTGGGACCATGACCTGAGCCAAAGGCAGACGCCTAATGACTGAGCCACCCAGGCGCCCCCCCAAGATTTTATTTTTAAGCAATCTCCACACCCAGTTTGTGGCTCGAACCCACCACCCCAAGATCAAGAGTCCCACGCTCCACTGACTAAGCCAGCCAGGCACCCCTTCATTACAGACTAATTTTAAGTGATCCTTTTATATTACATTCATTAGGACATTTTTAATCAGTTTATAAAAATACATATAACAACTTTTCACTTATACTTTATGATATCAGAAACAAAAAACGAACCAGAAGCTGTCATGGGTTAGATATCTTGTGCTTAAAACACATTTAAGGGGGCACCTGGGTGGCTCAGATGGTTGGGAATCTGCCTTCGGCTCAGGTCATGATCTCCAGGTCCTGGGATCAAGCCCCAAGTTGGGGTCTGCTTCTGCCTCTCCCTCTGCTCATGCTCTCTCTCTCTCTCTCTCTGTATCTTTCTGTTTCAGATGAATAAATAAAAGCTTTAAAATAAATAAATACATACATATATACTCATTTAAGGAAAAGATATCATGAAAAATAATTCCCAAGTGGATTTTGATCCAGTGGGTCTCCAGTCCACTGGCTTTTCTTTCCCTTTATTTCACATAGTAAGACCCCCTACTCTTGAAAATGCCCACTTCAAAAATTCCATCTAGTTGTCTCTGCTATCTTATATACAAAGCAGTAGAGGTTTTTATCACCCTTTTAATCACACCTCTAGCAGTAGAAAGAACTATTCGATCATCTCGTTCTACATATAAAAGTAGAAAAGCAAGGTAGTATGCCAGCTACCTCTTTCTCTTGAGGAGTTGGCACATTTTTTATAGAGGAATGGCTGTGGGTATCTATTTTTTTTTAATTTTTTATTGTTATGTTAATCACCATACATCATTAGTTTTTGATGTAGTGTTCCATGATTCATTGTTTGTGCATAACACCCAGTGCTCCACGCAGAACGTGCCCTCTTTAATTGTGGGTATCTATTTTATCATTTTCTAAGCTGATAAAATTCTAGATAAGGCACAGATGTCTCTCTCCAGGTACATAAGAGAATGTCAGCATTCATATCAATCCAGTGTACCATATCTTAGGACACTGAGGAGATTTGGTAGACTAACAACAGCACTTGCCAAAATGTTTGAGTAAAGCAGTAAAAGAACTGCCTTTACCTTTAGATATTGATATAGATCAAATCAAACCCTAGAAGACTACATCAGAAGCAGAATAAGAAGAAAACACCAAATACTCACTAAAAAACATAAGCTTAGAGGCTTATTTAATCTGAGGGTTTATGTGAGCACATCATTGTTACCTGTGTAATGTTATTCAGTGTGGGAATGAAATTGCTGAGAGTGGTAATCCCCATAGAAAGAAAACATAAGAGCAATTTGTTCAGTTTAAGACCTAAGAGGTCTTATTCCTAACTTATGACTTTAACGATAAAAATTATTTTTCCCTGTTTCAGAGAGGAACCTTAACCCCAAAGCAGCCTGCCTTAAGAGAAGGGAAGAAGAAAAAGTTTCTGCCGTATCGGCAGAGCCGCCAACCACACTGCCAGGAACCCATCCTGGGCTTAGTGAAACTACCAACCCTATGGGTCATATGTAAACATCAGCCAGGTAAGTGTGGGAATGAAAAGGAAGTGCAAGGAAATTACTTGATTCATCTTAAACTAAGCTAGAACCTTTGAACAGAATTCTCTGGTGGCAGTGGTCATGGTAAATGTCACAGGTAATTTGAAATCCCAAACAGTTTACCTTTCTGTTGTATAACCATACTTAGAGAGCCAATGTCCTTTAAAATCACATTACTATTCAAAGTGTGATAGTATCTTGTAATTTACAAAGAATTTGGGTTCTCCTGCTCTGGATCATCATGTATATGATCTCACATGAATACTACTCTGATCCAAGAAGAAAATAGTGCAATGACTAATCTGTCAAATAACTTTTGCTACCACTCATAGTCTTCATTCTCAACCAGTTTTCTCTTAACCATCTACCTCTTCTTGTCATGAAATCTTTATACACAAAAGAGTTACTGCTTGCTTCCATTTGGATCAGCTATGCATCTTCTCTCATAAGCATGTAAGCATATCAGTTATACCTTCTGGAATCTACTAATGAATGTAAAGGTATTACATCTGATAGAACCACAGTGCCCTTCTCTCTGGAATTTTACATGTTGAAAAACTGTTTTTATCTTTCCCTTATGGATTAAACACAATTCACTTCCTTAACGATTTTTTGTTTAACAGTGTGACAAGGGTAATATGAGGTTGTTGCCCAAGTAGTTAATGTGAATGATCTTTTTTCTTAAAGATAGACATTTACATGATCTATAACAACCTAAATTGTAGTTATTATTTAGGTGGCAGAAGTTAATATAGAATGTAATTAAATATTTTAACTAGCAGCATGGATTAGGAATACCTCTGGGAACTTCATTTTTTATAATCTGCCTGCAGCAGTGTGTAGTTCTTTTCCCAATTTCATCAGCATGTTAAAAGCAGTAAATAAAAGTGAATGAATGGGAGGTGTGGAGCACAAAAAAAAATATCAAGTGCAATTTCATTTGGTCAGCTTTGTAGCTATCTCATTCTGAGCTGAAAATCCGGAATTTGATATTTTGTAAACTACAAACATAACTCACCTTTTCCTGAAGAATTTGGTTCCTACCACCTCTGTATATATCATTCCTAAGATCAAACTAGACCAAAACTGAAGAGTTAATTTGGGAGGGACGCCTGGGTGGCTCACTCAGTTAAGCGGCTGCCTTCGGCTCAGGTCATGATCCGAGGGTCCTGGGATCAAGTCCCGCATCGGGCTCCTTGCTCAGCAGGGAGCCTGCTTCTCCCTCTGCCTGTAGCTCCCCCTGCTTGTACTCTCTCTCTCTCTCTAACAAATAAATTTTTAAAAATCTTTAAAAAAAAAAAAAGTTAATTTGGGGACAAACGGAAGAAGGGTTAATGTGACTAAGTGTCAGTTATACTTGTAACACTAGCACGCTGGAGAAAACTAACCCACCTCCCCCACAAAACAATACCCAGCAACCTAATAGATTATGCAGGTCAAAGAGACTTCAGGCAAGAGTTAGTTAACGTACAATTCCTTTAAAACTCATGCCACTGTTGCATATTTTGTGGAAAATATAGAATATCATGAAAAGATAATTTTGTTCAAAAATAGACTTTAATGTTTTAAAATAACATGCCATTGTTTTTCAATGTTTCTAAATTGGCAACTCATTTTAAAGAAGAGTGATGAGGTAACTTGTTATGCTCAGGTCCCAGGTAGCCACCGGGCTATGAAAAGAGCACTTCTTTTTTTTTTTTTTTCTCAAAGATTTTATTTGACAGAAACACAGCGAGAGAGGGAACACAAGCAGGGGGAGTGGGAGAGGGAGAAGCAGGCCTCCAGCCAAGCAGGGAGCCCGATGCGGGGCTCAATCCCAGAACCCCGGGACCATGACCCAAGCTGAAGGCAGACGCCTAACGACTGAGCCACCCAGGCGCCCCTGAAAAGAGCACTTGACATTGAGTTGTCACATTTGTCACAGAGCCTCTGTCTGTCTCTAGTACCCATTTCCTCTTACTCTCTTCCTGGTCTCTCTCCCTACCTCACCTCTCTCTCCCTCCCCTGTTTACTTCCTATTCTTTTACTGCTTCCATATCTAATACTGCTTTCATGTCTCTATCCTTATCTCAAGAATGAGGAAATTCCACCGCTTAAGTTAAAATTAAACCTGGGCATTCTCACCTATCAAAAAGAGATGAAGAATCCTTTAAAAAAAAAAAAAGAAAGTTTCAGGGTTATAAGAAATGTAGCAAATTTAGTTGGTTCCATAAAATTTTATAGGTTAAGTGTTTATTATCTTAACATATGTTTTAACGGTTGCTAATTTCAAAAGGTGGTTGTCTGGTTTCACCTTATAACCTTCAGTTCTTTATAGAACTGAATAACATTAAAAACCAGCAAAAGACTGGGCAGCAGGAAAATGACTGCTAGAACCAAAATGGCTGATAAATGATCACAGAATGACTGACTATAAAAGCACAGAATTTACCACCACATGATATAAGGCCAGGTAGCTTTGAGTATCTCGGTTATCCATTTCTAAGAGCATAACTCTTATAAAACAGTACTGTGGTTATTGTTAAATAAAGAAGTGAAAGGTATGATTCTTTGTAAAATTACTTTCATCAAAAGTGGCTAAAATGGAAAATTTCAGTGTTTACTACTAGGTAAATTGAGACTGTTAAGTGTATAAAATTTGTACTAATACCAGTAAAGTTTAATCATTCATTCATTCATTGAACAAACATTTACTGAGGACCTTCTGTGAACCAGGAACAGGAACCATTGTGAAAACAAATACCAGGGGCGCCTGGGTGGCTCAGTCGTTAAGCGTCTGCCTTGGGCCCAGGTCACGGTCCCAGGGTCCTGGGATCGAACCCCGCATCGGGCTCCCTGCTCACCGGGAAGCCTGCTTCTCCCTCTCCCACTCCCCCTGCTTGTGTTCCCTCTCTCGCTGTCTCTGTCAGATAAATAAATAAAATCTTAAAAAAAACAAAACAAATACCAAATGGTCCTGCCTTCAGAAACTTTCAGTTTAGAGGAGGTGTAAACTATTAAGACAATATGGTAGACTAGATGTATCAGTAGGTGAATGCTTTACCATCGTCTCTCCGTTGAAAAATGGATGAGTGGAACCTCAGAATTCAGGTATTGGCAACTTGAATGTTGCCAAAATAGAAGTTTGCATAATTGCCCCAGCTGTTGTATAATCCTGTATCTTTTGATTTCTATAATCACATGATCTCCTTTAAAAATCTTACACTATTTCAATTACACCTTAAAAGAAATTCTGAAGCTCTTTTATAAGTCATTTAGCAGACTGCTAATTTAGTATAAACCTGGGTATAAATGAGAAATATCAATATCAACTTGTTTTTTTTGGGGGAGGTATTTATTTTTAATGATGATGTCCTAACTGGTTCTGTTCTTTCCCTTGACTCTCCCTGCCACAGTTCCAGAGTTATCAGTAGGCTAGATAGAAGGTGACCTCTCCTCATAAGGACTTGGACAACTCAGATTATCTGAAGACACAAACCTGCTAGGAGGGAGAAGAAAAAACAAAACACTTGAAGCAAGAAACTCAAATGTAATCCTACGATCAAAGCAACTGGTCAACACTTCCATCAGAAGTGAAGATAGGAAGCTCATCAGATAGAACGTCAGCCCATGAAATGTTTGCAACATATCACTTTGTTGCAAGCAGTGTGTCGCTTCTGCACAATCAGAGACTGTCTCGATCTCTCCACTCATCGTGGAAGTTGCCTTGTGCCTAAACTGAATTGACAAATGCATTGTAACTACAAATTTTATTTATTGTTATGGAACTGTAAGGTCTACATATAAAGGGAAAAAGTTAATGTGGAAAGCTGATCTAAACTCAGCTGATGCCAGCATTCGTTAAAGCTGTTCACGTGCAGAACAAAGCAGTGACAACCATTGGCCCTTAGCATTCCCGGCATACCTATTAGTGTCTTAAAAAGGAAGGGAAAAGTCTTTTGTTTGCCCTCTCCTATCCTTTTGCCATATGAATAGTGTTTTCCATGAAATAGGAAAATATTACTTGGTATAGCATTTCTTTCGCTCTCATTTTTTCATTCATTTTTATTTTCTCTTTGTGGGTGTTATATTTGGTCTCTGAATCTGAATAGTTTATGGTCACAATCCAGAATCCTCATGTAGTCCTATGTGCTTTGCATATTTACCTTACAAAGATAAACAGAGACCATCTGTGACCATAGCCTAGCTAAGATTTTAAAGGGGAAATTTTGTCCCCTAGATTTTCCCCAAAATAAACATTGCTTTATTTCTAATAATAACCAAGACTTTTCAAGCTTCTAGATTTCATAGTAAAGCTTGTAATAGCAAGAGTGTAAATTACAAGGGAAGAATCTACTTCTTAGAAATTGCTTTGTTTTCCAAGCAGTAAGTACTACATATAGTACTTGTAAAGTGTTAGCTGTAAAGTAAGCACAAAAATGGATTTAAAATATAAAGAAGATTTCAGGCTGTGATTATGGTGACCATAACAAAACCCGGTAGTCACCAAGGCAGGTAGTGTGATAAATGAACACACCACTCTGAGGCTAATTACCAAATGGAATACAAGAGCAGTGGTCACCCGTGTTTCCTTATCGTCGCCTTTATTTCTCTGTCACTTGGATGGCTGGTCAATGGGGAGGAATTCAGTGGGTGATTTAATCAACCACAAACCATCTGCCCCCGTCCCAAGAAGATGAGCCAGATTAGCCGTAAACCAGTGCTTGTCAGTCCATCTTAGCACAGTACGTTAAGGCACCCCTCTGTTTCTAATCCTTAAGAGTTGTTTTTTAAGATATCATAATCACTTTGAACTTCCATGAAATCTGTCTTCCACCACAACAGCCCTGGGAGAGAAAAACATGCTAAACAAGGTTGTCTTGGCTTAATAATTCCTTATGGCCAGTATCAACAAAGGCAGTCAGCACACAGAAGAAAGGACCCAAATCACTCTGTAACTTTAAAGATTTCTGTTAATTTGAAAGAACAAAAACAATTAAGACAGGACTTCAGATCCTCCAATCAGGATGATTCCTAACGAATCTGTCTTTTGTGAACTTAGTGGACTTTTTGGTTACTTTAATTTGCATATATTCTCCAATTACATCAGACTCTATCTGTGGCCTTGTTCTTCATTTCAGTGTTAATCAGCTAAACAGAAGTTGTTGCTTATGATGTGTGAGTGAGCATACGCCACTGCCTGGCCTTTTTTTCTTCAGAGCTTGTTGTCTTTTTCGCTATATTAGACTTTGCAGTATGCCCAGAAGCTTTCCTTCATAAAATAGAAAGAAAAAACATTTGGCTTATTTTTCACTGTAGCTAGTCTTTTATACAATAATCTTGTAAGAAAATTTCTTGAATTCTAAATATTACTCTTTCTAGATTTTTGAAATCGAAAAGTTTTCAGTAAAAAGTTTCTTACTTTATTTTATTATATTAGGTAGTAAAAATGTAGGGTTATTTACCATAACCTGTTCATTAATATCAGAAATTTACAATAGCATTTTAAGACCATAGTAGGATTCTAGCATACCGTGTAGTACCTATGGAGTATTGTAAGAGCTAATTGTCCGAGATGAATTGCTTCTCATCTTGTTCTCCAGTTTCCATTGTTGGTTTATTGCCGATTTGTATCCTGTGTCAAATTCAAGGTATTATTGATAAACCTTTTCAACCAGCAGCAAGAAGTTCAAAATTTTTTCTGTCACTGTAACAGAAAACACAATATGTATATAACATTTATGTAGCAATAAATGTGCCATCTTTTTTTTTAACATAGTAAACTAGTGAGTTTTTTATATTCCTCTCTTAAAGAATAATGCATTTTGTTCTCTTCTCCATCTCATTCCTCCCACACTGCTTTTCTTTTTTCCTCCAGCTTTATAGAGATATAATTGACATTATACCATTGTGTAAGTTTAAGGTGGATGATATTATGATTTGAGATCTGTATATATTGCAAAATGACTACCATAGTAAGGTTAGTTAACATACCTAGCGCCTCACATAATTGCTTTTTTTTGTGTGTGGTGAGAATTTTTAAGGCTTACAGAGCTTTTCATAATCTGCATTATCTACATTATCTGGGAAGCCCATCAGGACAGAATCAGGCTTGTGGAACTAAGTTGGTAATCTACTCTGTAGTTGCCCTGGCTTGTGTATTTCTCCCCTTGCCCTCTCTACGGATAGTGGCCTTTTAGCCTTTTTCTGGAGGTTGACCAAACAGTGATTAGTAGTTAAAATCTGCTCTCTTGCAGATTAAGAGAAAAGCGAAGGATGGAAAAACACTCAAAGGAGGCTTTTCAAATTAACATTTTTCAAAATTCTTCATGTTTTATATCCCTTTTCTTACAAAAAGCCTCTGTCGTAAGTAAAGACTGGTATTATTTACTGTTTTCAAGTAGAAAATTCTATTTTCATCTAGATTTTCACACACAATGCCACCTACCCATCACCACCAAAAATATGCATAGAGACTATCCATGAGGACTTAATGCCAAGCAAGAACCTGAGACAAACTGTAGACAAACTTTTTTGGACAAACTTTCAGTAATGTAGGGCCTGTGTGTAAGAAACGCATGGTTGTGGGCGCCTGGGTGGCTCAGATGGTTGAGTGTCTGCCTTCGGCTCAGGTCGTAATCCCAGAGTTCTGGGATCGAGTCCCGCATCGGGCTCCCTGCTCCTTGGGAGCCTGCTTCTCCCTCTGCCTCTCTCTCTCTCTCTCTCTCCCCCGCCCATCTCTCATGAATAAATAAATAAAATCTTTAAAAAAAAAAACATAACAATAAAAAAATTAAAAAAAAAAACATGGTTGTGATCACACCCTCTTGGGATCCTGGCAAATTGCTTTTCTTGGTTAATTGTAAAGACCACTGTTCACAATGGAGGCCCAACAGATCATTTTACTAATTGTGGGATATGATGAAAGCAATTAAACATTGTACTTTGATTTCTTTTTATACAAAACAGTAAACTAAGTAAAAAGCTCTAAGAAGAAAATATAGAATGTTAGAGCTGAAATGACATCTAGACACCATCTCATCAACTACCTCATTAATAGATTATAAAAAAACTGAGGCCCAGAGAGGTTGTATGTCTCCAAGAGCACGTGATCAGTAAAAGATCAAGACATTTAAAACTTCGACAAAATCTCCCTGCCTTTATTTTCTCTCTATCGATATTTAGGCTGATTTTATTCAGTGGCTTTGTTTTTGCTTCCTCTACCACATTTTTTTCTCTTGTTTTTCCTCTCCTCTGGTTCCTATATTTTTTTCTTCTATGGAAACTCAAAATTTAAGTCACATCATGTGTACATGTGTGTGTACTGTTTGCGTGCGTCAAGATTAAAGAGTATTAGCTTTGGCATCAAACAGTCCTCAGTTCAAATCCAAGCTCATCTAATTAGCTCCATTTCCTCACCTGAAAAAATGGGAGATAGGTATTAGAATTGTGTAAGTACTGAATGAAACAATGTATGGAAAGCTCTTACCACAGTTCCTTTCACCTAAGTACTCAATAAATGATAAATATTTTTTAAATAATTGGTAGCTTTCCTTAAAACCAGCTCCCAGGATGATTCCTCATTAGCCATCCTGTGAGAGGTAATGGTGGTCCAGTCAACCCCAAGTGATGTTGACCCATCTTTGCAGTGGTCTGCATTCTTTTGGGGCAATCCAAAGAAACATTTATTTTCAGCACCCTCCTATGGCTACAATTTATGAGGACTAGGACTATTTTTTAAGCCTTCACATTTTAAGAGCAAGCCGGTAGGCTTTGGCTGGTCACATTGTGTGGGTTGGCAGCTGTGTCAGTTTGGGTCCTCAGGAAGCAGATGCCAACATGGAGTTAGAGGAATTTGTTAGCAGTAGTACCAGTGGGAAACAAAAGGGAAAGGAATCAGGCATAGCCAGGGAATGGCCTTACCATGATGCAGGTCTGACATCTGAAAGAAGAGGAGAAGGAAAAAGGATTAGGTAGGAAGAGCCTCAGGCTGCCTCAAGAGAATCCCGAGCAGTCCGATGGAGTCCACGAAGATTGCTCATTGAGGGTCTTGCACTGGGCAGAAATGGTAGGGTAGGAATGTGCCTGTTGTGGCCAACCATTTCCTGGGAGTCACCTGGGAAGACAGAGCTCAGGAACACGGCAGCAAAGGTGCTGCCCCTGGATGCTGACCACCAACTCCCCCGACAGGTTCTCCCTTGAGGGGAGATGGAGATGACCCGCCACGGCTTCCACAGCACCTCACCGCTACTACCTACAAACGGCAAAACCCAGAGGGTTTGCGGAGCAGTCACTGGGATCGTAGCTCATCGCAACAGGCTGATCAGTATTTGAAAAACTGCCATTCCACATTCAAGTAAACCTACACGTGTTACTGAGAAGGATGAACCCCATTCCTCCATTTTTGTGAGCTGTGATGCAGACTGGTGAATTTCTTCAGGTTGCTGTGTCCACAATGTTCAGGGGACATTGTGATAAGTCCCTGCCTACTGGATGGGCATCTTTGTAGCCACCCGGGTTTGGAAGGCGACAATGCCCTCATCTTTTTGGGGTGTTCCCCTATGAGTGTCCCCAGCCCCAGGAGCTCTTACTCTGCCCTATACTGGGCATGCATGTCCATGGGACTAGAAATAACCTTGTCTTCTTTTTCTTTCCCTCTTAAATCAATTATTCCAGAAGGCAACCCGAAAGGGTTTTTCTGTTCCCTGTGGCCTAGACTGCCAGACTTTTTTTTTTTAAGATTATTTACTCAGTTTATTTGAGAGAGCATGAGCAGGGGGGAGGAACAGACTCCCCGCTGAGTAGAGAGCCCGACATGGGGCTTGATCCCAGGACCCCAAGATCATGACCCGAGCCAAAGGCAGACACACTCAACCAACTTAGCCACCCAGGCACCCCCTAGACCTCTAGTCTTTTCCAAAAACTGATACGGGGTACTGCTGCATGCTGCTAGGTTCTCCTTTCTCACTACTAAGGGTCGATGCTCCACTAGACAGAGTCCTTGCTAAAGTCTCCAGGCTTTCTCGGCCTTTTATGTTAGGCACTGTAAACACAATGCCCCAGGCCTCCAAGCCCTTCAAAGACTGTGAAAACATTTGCAACCTGAAAAAAATATTATGGAGCTGAAAGATAAAAAACTGCAAAAATGGGGGCACCTGGGTGGCTCAGTCCATTAAGCAACCAACTCTTGATTTTGGCTTAGGGTCGTGGTCTCAGGGTCTTGAGATGGACCCTGGTGTTGGGCTCCACACTCAGTGGGAGGTCTGCTCGAGATTTGCTCTCTCCTCTCCCTCTGCCCCTCCCCTCACCCCCATGGCATGAGCTTGCTCGCTCTCTCTCAAAAAAAATTAAACTGTAAAAATGAAAGTAATTTTAAAAGTTACCTCAAAATTTCATAGCAAAGTAAAATTACTTTTCAATGTGGGATTTGAGCTCACTTTAATGTATTTGTTTGGGCGGGTGGTTTACAAGATTTTATTTTTAAGTAATCTACACCCAACTTGGGGCTCGAACTCACAACCCTGAGATCAAGAGTCACATGCTCTACCAGCTGAGCCAGGCAGGTGCCCCTTAACATATTTGATAAGATAGAGACTAGGACTTCCAAAGGTCATAAAACCATTTTGGGTTTCTTCAATTCCACAGTCTCTTTCAGTCACCACTTTTTCTTCTCTGTTTCTTTATTATCTCCTTGGGAAGAAACAGAACACTTGTCTTCCCCTCTTGGAGGAAAGCCCATTTCTTTATCTCTGAAGATCTAACCCAGTGCCTGCCTAGGCCATGAGGACCCCCAGGGACAGCACAGATATTTTTAGGAGCTCTAAACAGACCCCTTTTCCCCTGCTCCCAGGCAGGGTCCCTAGGGACCCTATGAGATTTTTTTTTTTCTTTTTTTTTTTTTTGCTTTCTCCCATTTCCCTGGCCTTCAACAGCCCTTTTTTTTCTTCAAGCCCAAGTCTCTTCTCCTCGACCGTTGGTCCTTGACGGGCCAAGGTGGCAGCCCCATGTTGGGAGCAGGCTGTGGCAGGGCCTCTGGACCACCTTGACCTGAAATATGACCCAGTCATTTGCCATGATGGTTTTTCTCCATCTTCTGAGTCCTCCCAGTGACCACCCTCGCAGCTTGGAGAGATTGGTGTTTCAAAGCAGCACAGTAAGGAAGCTCCAACCTCTGCCTTGTAGGGCCTCGGGCATTCGAAAGCCCTGCCCTGTGGGGGCCACCTCACACTCAAAGGTGCAGGCTAGAGGATGCTGACGCCTCCATCCAGTCAGACTGGGCCACCACACCTACTCATTCCAGGCCTCCCCCAGGCCATTCCACCTCACCCTCATTAAAGCCTGTGCTGAAAGGGGCAGGGTTGTTTTTCAGATTCTCAGCAGTGAGTTATTGATCAACGCTGATAGTGTGAGGAGCTTGATCTCACCCCGGGCTGGCAGAGATTAATTAGCTTGATTCCCAAGCATAATTCCTAATTAGGCATAGGAAGAAAAGAAAGAAAACACAAAGGAACAATTCTTTCCCAAGAACCACCGACTTTCTTCCTGTCCAGGGCTGGAGGGGGAGGAGCGGGAAACCAAGGAAGAAGCAGGTAAACATGTCCTAGCAGCTAGGGTGTCCTGCGTAGTCTAAGCCTGGGGTGACCAGCTTCCCAGTACAAACAATGCTGAGGAGGGGCTGCCTTCCTGCAAGGATCTCCTATGAAAATGCGTGTTTAATTTTTTTTGCTTTGCTCCCTGCCTAATGATGCACAGGAAGGCACAATTAAGCAGGAGGCTTTGAAGTACCTGCTCTAGGCTTGCTCATCCACTGGGGCTGAGGACACCAGCAGAGGAGAACTCAGCTCCATTGGGCTGGGGGAGAAAGGTTGGATGGGGAAAGGGGTTAATCGCCCTGAGACCGGGGTAGAGATAGCAAAAGAACCATTTCCTGCAGCTGGGAAGCAGGAGACCTCTTGCTCTATTACTGGCATTTTCTAGAACTCTCCAGCCAGGACTGACAGCCCAAATGGCTCTTCACTGGTAGTGGGGAGGGCTGTGTGAGATAGGAGGGACCTACGACTTAGCACTCCTGAGATCTGACTAAACCACCATTCAGAGCTTCAATTTCCTCTACTATAAGATGGGGATAAATAATAATCACAGTAGCTCATATGATTATGAGAATTAACTGAGGAATTCAGAGGTGCATGGCACACAGGGGGCACTTCCAAACCCCCCTAAGGAAAGCAAGCCCACGGAGCAGCAAACCAAAAAAGATGACTTGCACACCTCTTCTTTCCCCACTGGCACACATTTAATAGGCCTGATGGTGCGCCAGGCACCCGCTGCCCCTGCCATTGCTGAGATCACAGTGGGAAGACCGACAAACAGGGGGTCGCAGATGGTGTGGCCAGGCAGAGATAGCAGACCCGGTACAGAGAGACAAGGACCCTGGCCAGGGGTGACTGCCACCGTGGGGATGCAAAGAAGCCACGCCACAACCTGAGTTTCACCAGGAAAGGAGGAGAGAGTTCAAGGGCGAGCTGGTGAGGAGCTCGGGAGGGTTAGCAGCAGAGCGGGGATGGAGAGGATGCCCTGCCCCCTCCCCATCCCAACCACCGCGCGTCCACACCAAAATGTGGCCTCCATCAACCCCTTCAAGTCTCCCCACTCAACGTGTGACCTTTGTCTGGATCCTGATCCAAACCGGCCAACCAGGAGTTACAGCTATGAGACACTTGAGGAAATCTGAACACGGGCCGGACACTCGATGCTATTAAGAAAATAATTGTTTATACTTTTAGAAGTGATATTGTGGTTGTTTTTCTAAAAGTCCTTGCCTTTTAGAGATACACGGCAAAGTGTTTACAGAGGAAAGGACATGGTGCCTGGAATTAGCCCCAGTGTGGTCGGTCCAGCGGTGGGGAGTAGGGGTAGGGGGGGAGGAGGTTTGGATGAAACAAGGCTGGCTGGCTCGGGTCGACAGTTGTTCTGTGGGTTTTCATTATGCTCTTTGTTTTTGTGATGTTTGAAATTTTTCATAATAAAAAGTTGAAAGAAAGGAGAAAGGCTGGAAGGCTGGAAGGCAGGAAGGGAGGGAGAAAGGGAGTAAAAGAAAGAAGGAAACAGATTTTGCTCAAGTGTCCCTTCTGACAGCTTCCCTGCTCCCTGCATTGGCAGGCGGAGAGCAAGCCGTTTTCTGCTCAGCCAGAGCAACGAGGCTCACAGGGAGACAGGAGAGACATCCAGAGAGCAGCCCCAAGCGAGGAAGCCCTTCTGGGGACCAGCCTACATCACGGAGAGACAGCAGGACAGGGTGACATGAAGGAGCATGGCTCAGGTGGTGCACGTGACATCGAGTGGTGAAGGGTCATGGGACCAGGAGGGAGGTATTAGAAGGGAGAAGATTAATAGCTGTCAAGGAGGAAGCAATGTGAGCCGACTTCCCTATCTAGGGAAGGGTGGCCGGGCCCTTGAGATTGGGTCGAGGAGAGGGTGATCCAGGATTAGAATGATTTTTTTTTGAAGGAGAAGGAGGGCCTATCGCACCTCCAGGTACTAATCAGGTGGTATTGGAGAGATACAGGCCACTCAGGGAAGTGTCTCTTCCCCCACCAGGCCTAGGTGCCAGACCTGCCACCACCAAGGGCAAAGCTTCGCCCACAAGACTTCCTCACAAATGACAGGCCACCCCTGAGTCCTTGAGTGATGGAAGCATTCCCATTTCCCTAAGACTTCTCCAGAGGTTTCCGGCAGGACTAAGAACCCAACTGCACTGACCCTCTCCCGGAGGAAGGGCTGTATCCTAGAGCAACCTGCACGGAGGGGGGTGGGGGAGGGTGACATGTCCAGATTTGCCTAGGGAGGCTGGTAATGGAGAGTAAAGCATCTGCCAACCAGTTTGGGGAAAAGTGGATTTTGCAACAACCTGGATGATGTTAAGTGCTTGAGGGGCCTGGGAAGACCAAATGTTTAATATTTGGGAAAGAAGCTGTCTAAACAAAGTAATTAGGAGGCTCCTTTGTAGTGATATGAAAGAGATGAATTGGGTTTATCCGACATCAAAGGCCAGGAGATACAATGGGGAATGAGGCTCTCGGCAGCGTGGGCAGGGCTGGAGTGGAGACCCAGGCGTCCCGGGCGTGGGGGAGGGCAGTTCCCAATAGTGTGTGTTTTGAGGATCACTTTGAAGCCCCCCCAATAAAACCATCTCCCACTCATTTCATGCTCTTCCTACAACATAGCTCTCAGATTAAGATTTAACCTCACCAAGCCACCTTTTCAAAAGCACCATTTACCACCAGCCAGGAGAGACAGGAGCCTCCCCTCCACCTTCCGCCTTTGGGAAGGGAGCGCTCACGACTACCCCCTGCTGGATAAACTGAGAAGAGAATGGCGGGCCCCAGACAGGCGGTGCAGTCGAGCAAGCTGGGGCTGTGTTCTGAGGTTCACTTAACCCCGAAATTCACTGATCCTACATCACAATCTCACAGTCTTGAAGTGTTTTAGGGTGAAATGATAGGATATCGGGATTTATTTTTTTTTTAATATTTTTTTAAAGATTTTATTTATTTATTTGAGAGAGAGAGTGAGAGAGAGAGAGAGCACATGAGAGGGGGGAGGGTCAGAGGGAGAAGCAGACTCCCCGCTGAGCAGGGAGCCCGATGCGGGACTCGATCCCGGGACTCCAGGATCATGACCTGAGCCGAAGGCAGTTGCTTAACCAACTGAGCCACCCAGGCGTCCCGGGATTTATTTTTTAAATATTCCAGAAAAAAAAAGTACAGAGTAGATGAAACAAGAATGTCAGAATATTGATAATCGTTGAAACTGGATGAATATACATGAAGATTTGTTCCTGTATTCGCCCCTACTTTTGGGTATGGTTGACACTGTTCATAATGAAAAGTTAGAGTCACGAAAACAAATTTCAGTCGCCTGTAGCCCCATTCCCGGCTGGGGGGAGCGAGGCCGAGCTGATGGGGCTCCCTGTGCATCCCCCCCTCCTTCAAACGTTTGGCATCCCCCGAAGTGGCAGGTGCCACGCTGGTGCTTCGAGAAAGGAACAGACCTGCACGAAAGGCCAAGAGGCGAATGAGAAATTACAGGGCAGCACGGCCAGGAGCGACCCCCTTCCCCCGGGCTGCTGACCCAAGGCTCTGGGACCTGAGGAGGGAGCAGTTAACTCAGGAGAGAGGGTGTCAGGGAGGACCAACCATGGCGACAATCAGACTAAGAGCATCAGGCCAGAACCACTGGCTGGGGGGGGGGGCCTCACGTGGTTGGGGGCTTTAGAGCAGAAGCCGATGCACCATACCACATAGAGTCTTAGAGTTGCCGAATGGAGCGGAATTCTATTTGAACCCATTTGGAGTCTCCTGAGACAGGAGTTAGATGTCTGTTGAACCAGCAGGGCATTACAAGTTGGCTCCAGCCCCTGACTTTGGTCTTCTTCGTAGAAATAAGTCAGGTTTCCTAGACAAGCCGCAGTCCCATGTCCATTCCTTCATTCATTCGATTACTCAGTGGCAAGACGTTTCTCATTTCTCCCAATTCTGTGGGTCAGGAATTCCAGCAGGGCTCTGCTGGGTGGTTCTTTTGCTCCACGGGGTTCTGACTGAAGTCACCCTACCTTCCAGGAGCTCACTGCCTAGTTGGGGAGGCAGGTAGGTTAACACAAAGTTACGATGCTACATGATTACTACACTTCAAATCTTCAACCTTCAGGGAGCCCGGGTGGCTCAGTCAGTTAAGCATCCAACTCTTGGTTTCAGCTCAGGTCATGATCTCAGGGTCGTGAGATGGAGCCCCACATCGGGCTCCACGCTCAGCACAGAGTCTGCTTGAGATTCTCTCTCCCTCTGCCCCTGCCCCTCCTTCACTTGTGTGCTGTCTCTCTCTCTCTCTCTATATATATATCCGGAAAAAATCTCCAGTCTTCCTGAGCACGAGTCCTTCCTCGTAGATGAAAGGGTTCTTGGCTAAATATTACTGTGTTAGCCAGCCAAGCACACACGGTCTAGAAAATGTACAATTGAGTACTTTATTCCTAGTTCAAGTCCTACCTTCCCAACACAGATTGCACAGGGCAGGACGGAGTGTACGTGTTGAGGCAATCCCTGTATCCTGTTCCATGCGCCCTCCACCCAGCTACCCGGTGCCTGGAGTCCTGTGGACTCAGCCTGCAGGGCTGCTCAATGGCTCCTCTACTAGGGTGCCCCTTCTCCTTGGTGGTTCTCTCTTCTCTAACTTCTCTTCCTCCCCTCGGTCCTAATTCTTCTTCTTGCCAGACTGGGGCTTCGCCAGCCATTCGGCATCATTCTGGATGGACAGAGGGGAGAGGGCCCTCAGATCCTGCCGACAGAACCCACGTAAGACAACCGGATGCCGGCAGCAACCCAGCTGAGCCTCCTGCGAGCATGTCACCTGCATGTTATCACGCTCAAAGACGTGACACTGTGCAACTAAATGTCCCTTTGTCCCGGCTCCGGGGTGTGCACAGCCCCTGGAGAGGGCGTGGATTTGTGGTTGGGGGAGGAGACTTCTGGGAGCGGGGGCTGGGGTGTGAGCCCTCCCCTCCGATGGCTATAAACAGTGGGAGGCCACGGTGATAGCCCCCCTGCTGAATGAGTAAGAGCCCCTGGGCCAACCTCCCCCTCCTCACTGCTCAGTGAAGCCCAGCAGAAGTGGCAAGGAAGGCAAAGTCCTTTTAGGAAATAGGTGACTCAGGCAGCAAGAGATCCCAAGACAGTTTAAAAGTGAACTTGCATCTCTTCTGATTCCGTGTGTCAGGAACTCATCCTGCCCTGTTTCGCCACACCTGGCGGGGGAGGGTTCCAGGGCCCAGCAGAGACACCCAAGCCTTCCCTCAGTGCCCCCAGCGTGGCCGTGTCAGGAGTGGTGGAGTGACACGTGACCAGATGATCCTTCGTGGGGGGACCCTCCACGCCCTGTCCCAGCCTCCTCTCTGTTGCCAGCACCCCAATCCCATGTATTGGGGAGGGAGAGATGCTCCTTCCCACGCTCCCCCTCTGCGTTCCTTCGTGCAGCAACGAGGCCGTACCGCTCAGCCCCCTTGGAGCTTGGCGGCCCTGCTTCAGTTCTGACGGGCCCCCGCCCCCACCGTATCCTGTCTTCGGCCCCCCTACCTCATGGCCTTCTGACCTGCCCCCCGATCCTTCCCATGTCCGACCCGGATGAGACCCCTAAACCTGAGTGGATGCTGGCTTCGACCTTGTTCCTGCTAAAAACAGAAATCACTCTTCTTAGTTGGCTTAGAAAAGGTCAGTTAAGATGTGGGTATGGATTGAGGTCATACAGTTGTCTCAATCACAGAACAGAGAATTTAGTTATTTAGACTAAGTATATTAGAGTACTTACACTAACTAAATAAATTAGATTCATTTTCAACATTTTAAATGAGTCTCAATTTCATCCAGAGACCAAAAGGCCTGTGGAAAGCAAGATGGCATTGAGGGGGGGGGGGGTCTCTGAACTTCCAGCTCTTCCCACATCCCTACCTCTGCCTCACGGCCCCTCGCCCGGACAGCACACAGGAGGCACGGGGGGCACCGGGGGCACACCGTGGGGGCCCACACAGGGCTCCGGGGAAGAGCATGCTCCTCCTCTGAGGGCAATCGAAGTGAGATTGAGATGAGGAAGCTCAGAGTGATGGAGAGGCGATGGAACGGGGAGGGGGGTGTTTCATTTACCTTTATGGGGGGGATTACCCAGAAATATTCTCTACCCATAGCGGGTCTCCATTCCAAGCCTCCTGCGAAGAGACCAAATCCCGGCCTTGGACTCCATCTGCCCTCCAGCCAGCAGGTGGTTATTCTCCCGATGGATCTGAGAACAACAAATGCAAAACTTCCAACAACCCAGTTGGTTTAAAGAGGAGGTGGGTCATCGCTTTTAAATACAATGTTCTCTGGAAAGCCCTCACAAGGAGGAGGACCCAGCTAGGGGCTGGAAGCAACACAGAAGGGCTGCTAGGGAATCCCTCCCTTACTGGCCTGCCTTTGACAGGAGGGACTGCTGGGGGAGCTGATGGCTGGAGCCATATCCAAAATGGGATCCCCTGTTTCCAAGGAACTGAAAGTCCTTATTTCCATCTTTGGGACAGCACCCCAATATCTCTTTTGACTGGGAAGCAGGATGATCCCCCTACTCACTAGAAAACAAGAGAGGGAAGTTGTACCATCCTAAGCACACATCTGTGTAAGTGTTTGGCTGTGTTTGTGAGAGTGTGTGTGTGAGAGTGTGTTGTGTGTGTGTGAGAGTGTGTTGTGTGTGTGTGCGTGAGAGAGAGAGAGAGCCTATGAACAAGCTAGCGATTGAATCTGAGTGTGAGGACTTTTACTCCTACTGAAAAGGTTCCATCCCTTGAAGAACCTGCCATCCACAGGAGGAGAAAATGCCTGCAAAACAAGGGATGACTTGTTTGGGAGATAATTTATATAAAAGTGCCTAGAACGCAACACTCACTAAACAGCAGGTAACATTATTTGAAGACACCAAGGGCAGTCATTAAGATCAAAGGCTTTATTTAGAGTCAGGGATCTGGGTTTGAATCCTGACTTGTCTTGGCACCCTTAGGGCTTCATCTTTTCTCTGTTTGACTTCTTCTTTTCAGTAATTTTAGATTTGCAGAAGAGTACAGAAAGTTCCCTTGGATCCTTTATCCGGCTTTGTCTAATCTTAATAAATCACAAAACCACATAATCGTGGCAGTTATTAAAACTAAGAAATTAACAGTGGAACATTATAAGTAACTAAATGGCCGACTTTATTCGGACGCCAGCATTTTTTCAGCTTAGGTCCCTTCTCTGTTTCATGATCCAAAAACCATGATAATGGGCTGCATTTTACTGTGTCCAGTCTATGACCATTTCTCCATCTTTCCTTGTTTTCTCACAACTCTGACACTTTGAAGACTATCAGGCAGGTATTTTGTAGAACATACCTAGATTTGGATTTTTCTGGCATTTTCCTCCTGATTAGACTGGGGTTATGGATTTGGAGGAAGAACACCAGGGAAGCGAAGTCCCTCACCACATCATGTGAGGGGTTACCTGCCATCAAAACGGCCTCCCTGGTGATGTTACCTTGACCACCTGGTGAAAGTGGTGTCTGCAGGGTGTCTCCCCTGCAACATTACCTTCTCCCCTTTCCACCTTCTATGACTTCGAAGCCAGTCACTAAATCCAGTCCACCTTCGAGGACCGGGGAATTCAGCCACACCTCTTGGAGGGAAGAGTCTTCACATTTGTATTTGGAATTCTTCTGTAAGGAAGATTTGTCCCTTGTCCCTCATTCCACTCAATCCTTTTAAACCTCAGCTTCTCATCTGTGAAGTGGGGGTAACAGCTTGGCCAACCAAGAGGGCTGCTGGAAGGTTTCCACAGAATGTGTGGAAAGCACTGAGCACCAGCCAAGGCTAAGTCGGATGATCAGGAATGATCAAAAAACACATCAAACCACCTGCAGGGGTCACCTCAAGGTCCACTGTGCAGCTGTTGGTGTTGGTCTCCGCCAGACCCAGGGAGTGAGGGCCCTGCGAGGGGGCCGTCTGGGGCCGGGCTGGTGTTAGCCTGGATTCTGTCCTGTGAACCTTGCAGAAGAGAAGGGAGGTGTGGAGGCAGAATGCCAAAAGCCCATTGGAGGCCCAGTCTGGCCATCAGAGAGGGAGGCAGTCAGGTCGAGAGAGCCACAGAGGAGCTCGGCTGAGATGTGCTGTGTGGAGTGATTTGGGGGATGATAAAAAGGTGGTGGGACTCAAACACCTGAGAAACCACCCTGGAGACTGATATCGGAGGTGGGCTTTCTTCCGTCTCTGAACGGCTCAACGAATCTTAACAAAGAACGCTAGACTAGGAGGCCAGTGATCTGGATCTTGCATTCCAGACTTTTCTGCCAGCTTGCTGTGTGACCCTGAGCAAATTATTGAACTTGTCTGGGCTTCATATTCCATCTGTGTAAATTGTGAGAAAGTTGAGGAGAGACGAGGACTAGGCCCAGGCCTTAGAGGTGAGGCCCTGACCCATACTTCTCCCTCTGACACCCCACTTTTCCTGACCCAGCCTAATTCCCTACCACGCTTTCAAAGCGAATGTCGCAATCTGGGAGCTTATGAAAGAACCGGGCCATTGTTGGAGGTTTCTCAGAGTCTCAGTGCTTGCTCTGCCTGTCTCTGCCCTGCGCTTCCTACACACACTCCCTTTGCTTCTCTGCACCCGCCTCCGACTGTTCCCCCTGACTGTTCCCTCCTGTTGTTCCCCAGCAGCTGCCAGGGCTACGTGGACCCCCCCCCCAGGCGGCGGGGGTGGGGGGCCGCAGTCTTACGCAGCCTCATGCAGTCCTCAGGGGTGGCCCCTCTGAAGGGTGATTCTATCCTTTTTCCTCCTCGTTTATGGGTTTGTTTGTTTTTTTAAGATTTTATTTATTTACTTGAGAGAGAGCGAGCGAGCACAAGCAAGGGGAGAGGGACAAGCTGACTCCCCGCCGAGCAGGGAGCCCGATGCGGGACTCCATCCCAGGACCCTGGGATCATGACCTGAGCTGTGGGCAGACGCTTGACGACTGAGCCACCCAGGCGCCCCTATTCCTTGTTCATGTTTTGACAAAGACAAGCCATCGGGAAGGCTGTGGGGATCCACAGTCTTCAGAAGGGAGGGTTAGCTCCCCGCCCCCCCATCATTCATGACCCTGGTGTGTGCGTTCCTGGACTCACCTGGAGCTGTTCTTTGCCCTTCAGGAAGGAAGCAAGGAGTCTGGAGACAGAGATCACAGGATGGGAAAGGGCTTTTCAGAGGTGGGGTTGAGGTGAGGGGGATAATGAGTTATTTTTAACATTTGATTTATTGTTTAAACGGGCCCTCTCCTGCCTAGGAGGGCTTTCTAGACAGAAGCTGCCTCCGTGAGCTGCTGCCTCAGCGTCGTGGTAAATCCCAGTTTCTGAGCCCTCCGGCCTTTTCCTCCACCCCCAGGTTTCCTGGAGCCCCTGCCCTCCTCCCGCCACCCAGGCCCGGGGCTCACCCCCCCTGGCCCAGCCGCTTCGAACGTCCAGCGCTGGGGCGCCCCCTGCTGCTTGCAACCGTTGTGACCATTGGGCAGAAGGTTCGGTCTGGGGGCTGGTTGAGTTTACGCTCAGGTGGACACGAACTTAGTGGCGATCAATCAAAAATAACCTCTCAGCGGTCCACAGGCCAGACCTGTGCTGGGTATTGGGGAAGACACAGAGTAAGTCTCTGGGGAGTTACAGCCAGGGGGGTGTAGCCACACCACATCCTGTGCACCGCCCACCTCCTGCCCGGAAGGGTCACCCCCCCACCCGCCCCAACCCGCCCCACCCCGCCCCACCCCGCCCCACCTTTCAGCCAGCGCCCAGGCTCTGGGCCAGCCTCGCCTCTCTGAAGGGGGACTCGACGCCCCCTAGGGGAGAAGGGCAAGCGAAGCAGCATCAAGGTGCCTTCCCTGCAGATGACGCCAGGCTCTCCTTCCACTTGCTCTGGGGACCACGCAGCAGCAGTGACAGGGTCCTGGTCCCGTCCCCTTGTGCCTCACTCTCTGCCCGGGTTCCACCAACAACCAAGCCTGGCTTTCCATCTTCCAAGGGCCAGAGCCCATTCTCCCCAACCCTGGTGTCCAGCCTGTCCCCTCGGAGCTCCAGGGCCCCTCACACCAGGACCAGAGCACATTCACCCAGGAGGCTGAGTAGGTTCAGTGCCCGGGCCCAGCACACTGGAGGGGCCCTCTGGGAATGTTTTAATTTATTTTAATATCAGAAGGAAGTCGTAAACTTTTAGGCTTAAGAGAATATTTTGATTAAAAAAAAGAAAATATTTTGATATACAATATTAGCACATTCATCTTCATACCTACACAGTTGTAAATTATAACTCTAAATATTATTTTGGTGTAGAAAAGAATGCTCACGGCCCCCCGAAGTCCTAATGCGCCCCTGGACACAGCTGTCCACCTGGGCAGCCATCTGAGGGCCTGCAGGGCTACAGTGGGGGCGAAGGCCAGATTCCTTGAACATGGCTGTGATAGGATTCTCTCTGGAGAGCCTCACGTGGAGTCTTTGCTTTTCATTTTCTCTCTTAATAAAAATGTGTGATGTTTACATTGCCAGAACAAACAGAACCTTGGCTTGTGTTTTCCATCTTAGGAAATGGTTTTCATGTACTTTTGGCTATTCCTTCATGTTCCTGGTAGTTACAGGATCGACCCCCTTTGGAATGGAGGGACAGTGTATCGGGACGTTGGTGGGTGGGGAGAGCAGGCAAGCCCCGTCAGCGCTCCCTTCCCGTGTTGATCTATCTGGAATCCTGGCTCTGCCTTCCTGCCGCCCTTCCTCCAGATCCCAGACCTGCCCCCAGGCAGTCTCCCAGAGTCCAAACCTCAGAGGCTTATCTTCTTTCTACAGGCCACCCTCCTAAAGTGTCCTCAGCCCTGGCCATCTCAGGGTTCTAGAAGCTTCTTCCCTACCCACTTTGTTACCTCCCCCACTGTGTTAGTCTGTTTGGGCTGCCATAACAAAGTACCCCAGACTGGGTGGCTAAACAACAGAAATTTATTCTCCCACAACTCTGGAGGCTGGAAATCCCAAATCAATGTGCTGGCCGGTTCGTTCCTTCTGAGGCGTCTTTCCCTGGCTTGTCGCTGGTCCACTTGTCCTATCTTCACACGGCCACCCCTCTGCTTGTGTGTGTCCCGATCTCCTCTTCTTAGAAGGATGCCAGTCACTGAATTAGGTCCCACGCCGGTGACCTCATTTTAGCATAATTACCTCTTCAAGGGCCCTATCTCCAAATAGAGTCACATTTTGTGGTACTGGGTGTGTGTGGGGGGGGGGGGCGTGAGGCCTTCAACATCTGAATTGGGGGAGATGACACCTCCATCTCCATGCACAGAAATGGTTGACGGAACTATAGAATCCAAGCCCGTCAAAGGTGCCAATGTGATAAGTGACAGGCGGGACAGATATCTTTGGGGGCCATGGGGTAGGATGATGGGAATCATGGCTCTTAACAGGCTAAGCGCTCTGAGACGTGCCCAGCATGGAGGCCAGGAGAGGGGACACTTGCCTGGGCGAGAAGGAGGTGCTCCTCAGATGGGTCCACTCAGCCAGCCCTTGAAAAGACTGCCTCTTGACACTTGGGAAATAATTATTATCAATGTGAAGGACTTAGTGTTAGCCCCTTGATCTGAATTGATGGATACTCTTTTTTACTCCAGTGTAAAAATTACAATAGAAAGCAGCAGGCCCCATCCCCCGGACCTACCAGCCAGCCCCCAGTGCCTCCACCCAGACGTCACTCGCCTTTCCAACCAAAAGGTCAGATCCTTGTTTCAATAATTCAATTGCTACAACTCCAAATTCATGAATTGAATTTATGAAGAATCTCCTAGAGGATTATTTTCACAGAGGCAACTTTTACAAACCTAGTCTATGCTTATCCGGTGCTGGGGTGGAACATTTTTGAAAAGATGCTAACTTCCAAGGGGCCTCCCGCTCTGCCACCCTCACGCCTACTCCTCAGGGATTTTGTCCCACTCATCTAGCTGGTGCTTACTCAGAGTCAAGTTGTTCAAAAAGCCGGAAGAGGAATAAAGTGGGGGAAGATTAATGTTTTCCAAAAAGAATTATTCCCAGTATTCCAAAGCCAAATGCAAATTAAACATACATATATATTTTAAGATAAAACACTGTTTGGCATTTTCCGAGTTGGCGCTCCTTTCCATTACTACACTTCCAGATCTCTGTTCCGAGCCCATCAATTCTGCTAGTAAAATCAGAAAGAGCCAGAGGATCACTTCTTAATCCTACCCATCCTGGCTGGGAGCCTTGCTGGCCCCTCCCTTAACCCTGCCCACATGCTCCCCACCCCCCTAGGGGGTGGAAGCTGAGGGAGGTGAGGGAGGGGACGCTCCTGCAGCTGTGTCATCTCCTTCAAAGCAAACCTCTCTGCTTAGGTCTCCAGATGCCCTGGGTTTCGGAGGAACGTTAAATCCCACCCTGATTGCCACTCCGCCCCAGAGTCACTGGTACAAAATACCAATGCCCCCCCCCCAGCTGCCCTGGATGCAGAGTTTAAACCCAGAGTGAGGGGCACCTGGGTGGTTCAGTCAGTTAAGTGTCTGCCTTCAGCTCGGGTTATGATCCCAGGGTCCTGGGATCGAGCCCCACTTTGGGCTCCCTGCTCGGTGGGGAGTCTGCTTCTCCCTCTGCTGCTCATCCTTAGGTGCTCTCTCTCAAATAAATAAATAAGGGGCACCTGGGTGGCTCAGTCGTTAAGCGTCTGCCTTCGGCTCAGGTCATGATCCCAGGGTCCCGGGATCGAGCCCCGCATCGGGCTTCTGCTCAGCGGGAGGCCTGCTTCTCCCTCTCCCGCTGCACCTGCTTGTGTTCCCTCTCTTGCTATCTCTGTCTCTGTCAAATTAAAACAAAAAAAAAAAACAAAAAAAAAAAACAACCTTCAAATAAAATCTTAAAAAAAAAAAAAGGAAAAAAATCTTCACAAGGAACAGACTGAGTTCCTGGGGCAGACAGGGAACAGGCCCCACACTGTTCTTCCACTCCCCATTTCTTCTGTCTCTGTTCTCAGGCACCTCCACCCAGAGCTTCTTATTGCTTCCTTCCTTCCTCACCCAGAGCAGCCAATGGTGCTAAGCCCTGGAAGCTGCAGGCCCTCAGACGCACCGGATGGAGCTCTGCCTGGAACTCAGGGTTAGGCTCTGCTGGGGCTCCCCTCACCTACAGTTCTGTCTGGAGAGGCTTCCCATCTCTGGTGGTCTTGATGCCCCGGGGGTAGCCCTGCGTAAGTTTAGACCAACCTGGGTTCTTCATGGTTTTGGTAGCAGAAGTAGGGCAGGAATCACTGCCCCCCAAAATGCCCTCCATGAAACCAGTATGGAAACCCTTGCGACTTCAGTGAATTGTGAAATCTTTTTTTTTCCCCTAAGATTTTATTTATTTGACAGAGACACAGCGAGAGAGGGAACACAAGCAGGGGGAGTGGGAGAGGGAGAAGCAGGCTCCCCACCGAGTAGGACCCTGGGATCATGACCTGAGCCGAAGGCAGATGCTTAACAACTGAGCCACCCAGGCGCCCCGAATTGTAAAATCTTGAAGTAGGAGGAACTTTGAAATTGCCAGCTCAAGTGTGACCCAGCACCCTCCACCAAGGCCCGCCCTGCCTATTCTGGCTTGTGGCCAACAAGTGTGGCCCAGCCTCCCCTCAGATCATCAACGAATGAGTGATACTAAGAGTAATGAAGCATTACAGAGCCCAGTGATGGGCCCGGCACAGTGACAGGCACTCAGGGTTATGACAAGGGTGTTGCCGATGCCTTGTGGAGTGAGCCAGAGTCTACCCCGCTCATGGTATGGATATGTTCGACACCAGGAAGAAGAGTTCCTGAAAAGGTCACCTCTCGTGCCTCAGTTTCTCCACTCGTAAACTGGGATAATAAAAGTACCTATTGCATTTGAGAGTTAAATGAATATATATCTTAAATATTTCACCTATTGCTTAAAACTGTACCTGGTACCGAGTCGATGCTATATAAATGTTACTATGTTGGTCTGTCAGTCAGGGTCCAATTAGGAGAGAAAAACCCCACAGTCATTTGAACAGGGAAGGTCTAACATAAAGACTTACCAAGTGTAGCAGAGGATTGGAGTAACACTAAGGGATATAGGAAGAGCAGATGACAAGAACAGTCGCAAAGCTGCAGGCTGAGATGACACACCCAGGGAAGGGCCCCCACACCAAACCTTGTTGTAGGGGGCACAGCTGGGCCCACTGGGTGCCAGAGAAGTCACCGTGGTGTCACGGCGGTGGAACTTGTTGGAAATGTGCCCTCTGGGAGGCTGGGGAAAGCTGTGCAAGAGGGTGTCAGCCAAGAGGGCATGGGTTTGCTGATGGTTCTGGGTGCTGTTGGCCACCTTGCACCACAGGAGGCCCACATGGGCGTGCCGCCCAGGGTTTTGGAAGTGGAAGCTGGACCTGATAAAGCCACCGGAGGCTGGCCCGCAGAGGCCTGCGCCTGAGCGCCCCACAGCCAGACCCTCTCCTCATGTCTCTCCAGTGCCCTCTCCCCACAGAGCTTTGGCGCCAGCTGCCGGGGTCGGGGCGGGGGGAACAGTCACAGGACCCATAGTTAACTTCACAGAGCAGGCGGAAGGGAGGCAAGAATCTGAGAGGCAGGAAGTCAACAACGGGCACAGTGGGCTACTATTACTTTTATTATTTGCAGTGTTTTGTTTCCAGAAGCTCTTTAGGAAGCCTGGGGTCAGAAAGACAGAAATCCTGGAGGAACTCTGAGCTTCACCGTGCTGGCTTCAGGGGTGCCGGGGCATGCACAATGGACTGCGCCAGGCAGGGACTCTAGGGGAACCCAGCCCCACTGAGATGGAGGTGAGGGTTTTGAGTAGGGCCATGGACAAGACCCAGCCAAGCCTTGGGGCTATGGATGTTTCCCAAGACCTAATTTATGAGTTCCGGGGCTGCAAAAGAGGCAAGGACGTGCAGGGGCTGCTGAGGCAGACTTGACATCAGGACTCACCTCTGGGGGCAGTTCCCTGTTTTGCCAGAGGCAGCAAAGAACCAGGTTGGAGATGGAAGTGTGGCAGGGATCCCGTTCACCAAACCAGCAAAGGGGCCCCGGAGGGCCGCAAGACGGTGGTGACTTTACTGCTCGATGTGAGGGAGCAGCAAAGGGTTTGGCTCACATTTCAGTGTGTCCTATGGCCACCAAAAGGACCTCAGAAGCCATGCCCTCCTCAAAACCGACTAAGGTCCTTAGGAACCGTGCCCGGAACTTTCCTGGGATCTGAACCAGATCTCATTGCTCCACTCTGCTGCAGAGGGCGGGCCGCAGTCCACGACATCAGCAACACCTGGAAGCTTGTAAGAAATACAGAATCTCAGGCCCCTTCCCATAGAGTGACTCAGAACTCAGATCTTCTAACCCCAGAACTAACTTCCAGAAGCCCCGCTCAGTTCCGGCCACACAACTTCCCGGTGCAAAACGCACATGAGGGACCCCTTATTAAAAGAGAAACAATTTCAAAATAGCAGCAGAATTCTGTTTTTGTTTTTACTGGGGTACAAAATATACAACATAAAATTTGCTATTTTAACCCTTTTGGGGTGTACAATTCAGCGGCATCAACTATATTCATATTGCACAATCACTGTCGTCCATCTCCAGAACTCTTCCATCTTCCCAAACTGAAACTCTGTACCCCTTAAATAATAACTCCCCGTTCCCCAGGCCCCGAGCCCTTGGCAACCACCACTCTGCTCCCCGTGTCTATGAACGTGACCATTCTCGGTACCTCATACACGTGGAAGCAGGCCACATTTGTCCTTTTGTGTCTGGCTTATCCCACTGAGCAGAATGTCTTCAAGGTTCATCCAATGTGACAGCAGAGTTCTGAGCCAACTGTGGGGCCCTTCTGGGCCCAGGGCTCAGTGGCTGCACGGGTCATATGCCCGTACAGTACTCTACAGCAGTGAGAAAGGCTGCGTTTAAACAAGTCACCAAGATAACTACTCAGTGTTTCCTCAAATCAGAGGCTTTCTGATTGTGTGTGTGTGTGTGTGTGTGTGTGTGTGAGAGAGAGAGAGAGAGAGAGAGCATTTTTCAAAGCCAAGGATGAGAAACTAGAGAACATTTTCCTAATTAGAGCTATACGGCAATGGAGAAGGCATTTTCAAGGTGTGAAAATGTCAGCTCGGCCTGGAATTTTCAGTAGGGACCCTGAAGAGAAGAAGGAAGAGGCATCTCCAAGTCACACATCTGGGGAATGGGCCCGGGGCTCCCTGCTTCCCCCGAACCCCCACCGAGAATCAGGTCCAAGCTCCCAGAGGGATGGTGTCAGGAAGGCAAGGAGCTTGCTGGTGTCCACCATCCTCCGGGTAGACACTATAATTTATCCTCGACAAGGAGCTGGACGCAGTACCAGTGTGCGCACGTACCACCACGGGCCACGTCACAAAGTGTGACCTTCCAGATATGTGGCCAAGGGCACCGAGTCCCAAGATTGCATTCCACCGACAAAACTGACCTAACCCCTCGCCTAAAATAACATCATGTATATGATTTCAGATTATTCTCAAAATCGTCAACGTATTACTATTTTCAATAACTGGTGTGGCATTTTACCAACTACTGTCTCACTCAAGTGACGGAAATGTCACCGAACCAGTAAAAGGAAATCTGAATGCACATCTTTTGAACGAAACAGCTTTATTGTTTCGAGGGCATGGAAAAGTTTAGGGGAGATAAATTTCAGGCAGGAAAACTCCTTCAGGGTTTTTAATGAAGACGTGAAAATGGTTTATCATTAGCTTATCAGTTACTATATTGAAATGGAAGATTTTTATGGTTCCGGAAAAGCCTGTTTATTCTCCACTGCAGTGACATCTGGTTTACACCATCCTTTGCTCAGCTGACTCTGCCCTCATAACTTCCACCAAAGCAAACGTCAACCCCGATCCTGCAAAATATCACACGTTTCAAATTGCTGCCTTTCAAGTAAATTCTTGATACATTATCCGGCTTTATCCCAGGCCCTTAAAATGCTCTTTAAAGAAACCTGCTCGGACTTGTGGCAAGAGGCGACTCTGATGTTTTCTTTTTGAAGATAAGTTGCAGAAACGTTAAGGTTGTGATTTCATTCCTTGCCTGAGTTCCGAGGATCCCTACCTCCCATCTCTACCCCGATTACTGGGCAACCATCCCCTCTACTCCCGGCTCCAGGGCTGGAAGGGGAGGCTGCTCCGGAAGCCTCCAGCGCCCTGAGTAGTTATAGCACCAGCACAGCCTGCCGGTGCCCGCTGCCCAGCACGTGACTCCACTTGGCCCGAGATGACGTTGGCCGAGGGTGCCGGCCCCATCTGAGTCACAAGCAAGCGGGAAAAACAAGGCCTTGTTTTCCTCCTACATTTCCAAGGCTGCCTTCCAACTTGACCATGGCCACAGAAGCACGCAACCCCACAGCTTCTTGGCAATTAAATGGTTTTCACACTTCTATTTTTAAAAGCCTTGGAAACAAGTAACCTGGGGGATCAGGGTGGTTGGGTGAATGTCTTTCCAAAGTTCTCCCAGCCAGAGGCCCTGTCCTGGCAGGGGTCCCAGAGCAACTGTGAAAACCGAAATGCCAGGACAGGGCCCTCTCTGCAAACCTGCTCTTCAGGTGACAAAAACAGAAACACCGGAGGCACCCCGGACCCTCACAGTCTGTTCTACATGATGACACAGAGAACCTTCTGGCCTCGGGGCCCCACGTGGTCCGGATTATCGTCCCACCGCTTTGTGTGGGTACATAAGGTTTTCAGAGCCGAAACTCTACAGCAGTGGGGCCCTGGCAAGCCGACGGGGCTCAGAGATGGAGGGCAGCATGCAGGAGTGTGCTGGGGGAGCTGTCGGGGGGTGGGGGGGTCTGCACCTGGGAAGGGAAGGGCAGAGGTGGGAGGGGGCAGTGGTGCTGGGGTGCAGTCTCAGCAGACTGAGGCTGGGTGGCCGCAGAGGGGCAAAGGGGCAGGGCCTTATATCCACCCTTCCTCCTCCTCCCCAGTCAGCCAGGTATTGGGTGTGCTATTGGGGCGAGGGCTGACAACCCAGGCCCCTCTGTGGGCAGCACCCTAGCCGTGGGGGGAGTAAGTCCCTCCTTCCTTCCTGTGGGGGGGGGGGACCTGACTGCACCACAGCATCCAGGACTTTTTCATCTGCCAACTAAAAAAAAAAAAAAAGGCGAAATTCACATAACATAAAATCATAAAATGAACCATTTTTTTAAAGATTTTATTTATTTGAGAGAGAGAGAATGAGAGAGAGAGCACATGAGAGGGGGGAGGGTCAGAGGGAGAAGCAGACTCCCCACTGAGCAGGGAACCCGATGCGGGACTCGATCCCGGGACTCCAGGATCATGACCTGAGCCGAAGGCAGTCGCCCAACCAACTGAGCGACTCAGGAGCCCCAAAATGAACCATTTTAAAGTGGCCGATTCGATGGCCTTTAGGACATTCACAATGTTGTGCAACTACCACCTATCTCAAGTTTCAGAATATGTCCATCGCCCCAGAGGCAAACCCCGCCCCATGAAGCAGTCGTTCCCACAATCCCCCTTCCCCTCCCCCAGGGCAAACAGCTCTGTTTTGGGGCTCCACGCATCTACCTCGGCATTGCATAAACACGGGGTCATATAGTATGTGACCTTTTGTGTCAGGCTTATTTCACGCAGCATAAGATGTGCAAGGTCCATCCTGCTGCAGCATGCATCAGTCCTCCAGCCTTTTAATGGCTGAATGGTCCTCCGTGGTATAGGTACACCGGATTTCGTTTATGCATGCATGCACTGATACACATGTGAACTGTAGCATGTCATCTGTTTAAAAAGGAGCTTAGGGGCGCCTGGGTGGCTCAGTTGGTTAAGCGACTGCCTTTGGCTCAGGTCATGATCCTGGAGTCCCGGGATCGAGTCCCGCATCGGGCTCCCTGCTCGGCGGGGAGTCTGCTTCTCCCTCTGACCCTCTTCCCTCTCGTGCTCTCTCTCTCTCTCTCTCATTCTCGCTCTCAAATAAATAAATAAATAAACTTAAAAATGATAATAATAAAAAATAATAAAAAGGAGCTTAGGATCGATGTGGAAGTTCTTGGTCGTGGAAGATACGACTTCGCCTCATTTGGAAGCAGGAAAAGCCCTCCAGGCTCACGTGTGGATGTGACATACCATGAATTTATATTCCAGGAGAGGCTCTTGCTGAATGGAAAATCCAATGCCTGCCAGCCTCCCTGGGCCTGACAGTGGCACTTCAAGCTTGTCCCTTGCCCTCCTACCACCAGGTGCATCTGAGGGTGGCCTTGGCCCAGCCATGCCTGGCTCAGCCCATGCTAAGCCGCTAAGCCGTTTCTGGGGGTGCTCTCTGCGACCACGCCTCTCCGCTCCGGGGAACCAACCTGAGATTGGAGACATCTTGCCACCTTGGCGCAGGTGCCCTGCATACCTCCCTGTGTTGCCGATAGGGAGTCTTTGCCTTTAAGCCTCAGAACCACCCTCCTTGCTGGCAGACAGGATGCGCTGGCTGCACCCACATCATGCCGGGCTCAGGCCGTTGGTGAGTCTCCCTGTGGCCCTTCCGTCCACCTCCGCCCCCCCCCCCCCGCCCCAGGGCAGAGGAGATGGCGCCCTCTGTGACTCCCTGTGCCTGGATAGGGGCGAATGCTGGCTGCGCAGCTCTATCCCTGGCTCCTTGTCTGGCTCCTCGAGGTTGTCTGCTCAGCTCCTGCCCACCCGTTCCCGGCAGCTTCCTTGCCCTGCGGGCTCTGTTCCCATGTTCTCAGGCACTCCTAGGGGCCCTGGCACCTGGCACAGTGGTGGTCCAAAAATGGCTGTGGACTGAAGAACCTCTTTCTTGGAAATTTCAACTCCCCATCAAAGCGCTTCTCTAGAAAACCCTTGAGGGCCCTTTGCCGTTTGTGGTTTCGGTTTTATATACACGGTCTGGGTCCTCACAACAATCCCACAGGAGGGCATTACTATCCCTGATCGAAGGAGGAGGAAGTTCAGGACGAGCCCCCCCACGAGGGAGGAGGCAGGGCCCCTGCGGGCCCGTAGGCCCAGCCCTGCGTCTCGGTCTCCAGCGCGCGGCCTCTGCCCGTGTGGTCGGTTGGGCCGTGAAAGGCCTGTGTGCCCGCATGGGGCTCCTCACTGGGGCTCCGCAGGCGCTGTGGGGGCAGAGGTGGGGGAGGGCTTTCAGATGACTTTCAGTGTGGTGGGGAGGCCGTCTACCCCCAGGGCAGAGGGAGTTGTGCTCAGCCTGAGGGAAGAACCCGTTTCTGTGGAATTTGGAGTAACGTGTATGTAAACACTATTTCTATCATAAGCGGGGCCGACTTCGCCCAGAGGACATTCATCAGGTGCAAACCTTATGTTAAACGTCAGTCAGTCGGGGAGAGAAAGCCAGGAGGCAGCAGGAGGGCGGAGGGGGTGGCAGACATCCTTCCGAGGGGTCTATCCCTCTGCCTGCAGTGGTTGCTGGGCCTTGCGGGCAGGATCTTGCCTTCCCTCCTTCCCAGCAACAAACTAGGGCCAAGACACAGCACGGGGGGGGGGGCAGGACGTGCCACAGGAACAAATGCTCAGGAGCGGGTGCTGACGAATGGGGAGGAAGATGGGCGGTGATCTTAGGGCTTGAAACAGAGGCATAGGTGAATCCTTTGCAGGATTGTTTTCCTCAAAATATGGATGGGGAGTGAGGGTGCTTTGTTTTTCTTTCTCTTTATAGAGCGGCGAGCAGTGAACTGTGTTTGCCCGCAGGAAAAGACTCCAACGACCACGCACTTGGAGCAGAGCCCACCTGCCCTGGACTGACAGTGTCCCCGCTCCGGCCTCCTTCGAGGCCTGAGAACAGGTTCTGCTGACCGGAGTGCTGGGGGTCCCAGCAGGAACCCGGCAGGCATAGTTGGTGGGATCTTGCCCTCCCCAGAGGATGGTTGGGCCCCCGCCCCGGTGCTCCAGCTGCCCTTCCCAGCCTCTCCAGGTGCATGTCTGGCTGTGGGTGAGGGTCTGCTCTGGGGAGAGAGGGAGAGAGAGCAGGTACTCAGCCGGGTGGCGGCCGGTGGCCCCTCGGGCTGTGACGGGGAAGCCCGGAGGTGGGTGGGAGTCAGGGCTGGAAGGGCCATGTCCCAGACAGCCTGCATTCCTAAAGCGAATGGGTTTGACTGCTCAGGGGGAGGAGAGAAAAGGTTCTGCAGTCCTAGACTGTAGTGAGGAGGGCAGGCCTGAACGGGACACTGAGGTGGACGGTGTAGACATGACAGGTGGTTTAAGGCTCTGAACCAAAGGAGAGAGAGAGAGAGAGAGAGAGAGAGAAAGAGAGAGAAACAGCCTGGGGCCCAGGAGGCAGGACAAAGCCCCTGACCGTGGACAACCACGATGGTATCCAGCTGGGTGAGCCTCCACCCTTCCACACCCCATTACTTTTGCCTCTCTGTGCCTGTGGGGGTCCAGAGTAGGCCTGGCGTGTGGGGAGGTGTCGATAGTCCTCAAGTCAGGAGGTGAACCCCAGCTTGGCCTCTTAAGTGGCAGGGGCCCCATGGAAGTCTCTGCAGCTATAAACAGGTGCTTGTCCAAATTCATTCCAGCAGAGGCTCCTATGGACGGGGAGAACAAGAAGGGCAGCCACGGGCTGTGTGAGGAAGAGAGAGACTGCTCTCCTGAGAGCTGGAAGCTTCCGGGCAGTCACAGCCATGCAGGAGCGCACACACGCACACGCACACGCACAGGTCTGCGCCGCTTCACCTCTGGGACCAGCAGACCCCCACATTCCTGCTCCCCCGGAAGGGGGCGCCCAGCCCAGTGTCTTCCCTGTGAAGTGAGTGGTGGAGGCCCAGACTGACCCGAAGTGGTTTTTCTAATTCTTTTCTCATTCGGGCAAGGAGGGAAGGGGATGCTTCCGGACTCAAGGGAAAAAGGGGAGGAGGAAGAGGAGGGATAAGAAGGCAGGGAGTTCTCCCCAGAGCAGCTGGGGGGGCGGGGGGAAGGCCTGGGCTGAAGCCAAGGCCCAGCCATTGCCTGAGGAGACCAGGGCCAGATGGCGTGGGCTCTCCTGCCTGCAAGCCGGCCCTGCTCCTCTGTGCTTCCCACGCCTTTCCTCAGAAGGCGCCTGGATTTGGCTCCAACACCGATATCCCTGGTTATTGTTTCCTTTTAGATGTTCCTTTTAGCTTCTACCTCAGCTGAAATGTGAAGATTAGGCCAACTTCTTTGTCTCTCAGACTTTTGTAAACGGGAGGCCTCCGATCCCAGGAAGATGCAGAGAGCTCTCCCTGTACTTCCTCTGTAAGCCTCCAAGGACAGAAAATGGTTGCTATGGGGATTCCTTCATGTGTAGAGTAATCGTTTTCAGAAAAAAGAATGATTCACAAGTTCTTTCAGGACCAACAGAGTCCGTCCTTGGGGACGACATGATGTAATAGTGTTTAAAAGAGGAACGATGACTGGTTTTGGTTTGTGCGTGTTTCCTCTTCTTTAGTCGCTGTGCGTGCTTGTGGCCCACCAGCTGCTTCCTCAGAGCCTTGTTCTGCACACAGAATTCTAGTTGATGCCTGACACCTCCCTTTGCCTCTTCACAAACCTGAGGGCAGGTATTAAAAATGTTAGAAACGCCCAGCTAGGCTCACCAGCGAGTTACTGTTAGAGTCTTCATGGCCACTTCCGGGCCTACCTAGCTGGATGAAGTTATCAGCCTGAGGGTGCCTCAGGGCCTTTGCACATTCATTTACATTATGACTGCCTGGGCAGAGGGCTTTCCCTACACTGAATCTCTCCAGAAAGCCTGGGGTTCACAGTGCAGACTGGAAACTGAGGTCCACAGGGAGAATGGACTGACCCAAGTCCCTAGTGTATGTAAGGTCGAGAGTTGGGCCCAGAAGCCAGCCCTTCTAAACATCTGTGGCCAGCAGAGCAGGAGCCAGGAGGAATACTTTAATGAACAAACCTCTTTTCTAATAATGGGCAAAGAAAAGGAGGTTGGCTGCTCAGGGCAACAAAAAGAAGTAATGAGGGGTTAAAATGAGATTGAAATTGGATTGAAATAATCCTTCATTTCTTTTGGAAAGAGCACTGCACTGGGAGTCAGCTATTGACCTTGGGGAAGTCACTCTCCCTCTCTCCTGGAGAGTCACTCTCCCTCTCTGCAACTTTCTCACCTGCCAATTGAAGGGGCAGGACTAGAATGACCTTGGATCCTTCCAGTGAAGACATGCTTAAATACTGCACCTGTGCTGGAAATGTTAGTGAAACCTTCTCCATGCTAAAATTCATGTTCAAGGGGGGCCTGTGGCCCCCAGCATCAAGCCCAAGCTCCTTGCCTACAGCTCAAGGCTCTATGTGATCAGCTCACAGCTCATCTTTCCAATCTTCTCTCCTACGTGCTACTTCCTGTGGATTACTCACTTATTGTTCTATCCACCCAGCCTCCACACCCAGGTTAATACCCTCTATCTGCAAAGCATGCCTTCCTCTACCCCAGTGCCCTGGCCTGAACACATCCAGTTAGCCTTTTAACTCTCAGTTAAAATGCCACCTCCTTCAGGAAGTCTTCCTGGAATCCTGAGTTTGGGGTCATGATCTTTTCAATCCTGTATCCACCATCATTGCCTTCACCTGAACACATGTTGTAATTATCTGGTCATTCAGTTCAACAAATATTCCTGAATGGTGAGCAGGTGCTATGACAATGACAAATTCGGACACACTTCTGCCCTCATGGAGGGGGTGGGAAGGGAGGCATTGATCAAATGATCGTGTTCATGAATGTGTAATTGCAAACAGAGAAGTGTGGAGGAGGAAAAGGTTTCCCTGAGAGCTCATCTGATATCTGGGAAGGAGAGGGTGGGCAGAAAAGGAGGTGTTCCTAGGAGGGGAAGACCATATGCAGGGGCCAAGGAAGGCCAGGGTAAAGGGAGGCCTCCCAGATCAGGAGGCCAGGGGAAAGTGAGCTGCCAAGTGGGTGGGTGCATGGGCAGAAGGCAGCCCTCAGGGTGACTTGATCAAAGAAGCTATCTGGGGAGCCTCTGAGGGGTTTTTGAGAGGCAGTGACTGATCACATTTACGTTTGGAACAATTATCTTGGTTGCTGTGCTGAGAATGGCCTAGAGCGGTGGGTTGCAGCTCCAGAAATGGTGGAAGCAGGAAGTGTAAGAAGGACTCAACTCTGCCTTACGGCCAGACATCCCTATGCAGCGGGTCGGGAGGGAGGCAAAAGTAAAGAGGGGGCCCAGGAGGAGACCCTGCCGTGGTGCAGCTAGGAGGTGCGAGCATCTTGGACAGGAACGGGGGGACTCGGAGGGACTTGGGGGATGTTTTGGAGATAAAAGTGACCAGCTTTGGCAATTAATTCCCATGTGGATGAAAGAGAAGGAAGTATGGGGTTGAACCCCGAGTTTCTGGATTATGCAAGTAGACACCGTGTGGCATGCCCTGAGACAGGGAGCATGGGAACGATGTGATGTCAGGGGCCGGACGCACACAGGCCCCGGGGGAGACGGAACCTCTGCACCTACCTGGGGCATGAGAGGCTTGTTTTCCTGCCCCACCCCACCCCCGCCCACAGCCCCTCACAGCTCTCAGCAGCAGAGGCCAAGGTGGGGGTGAGATGGGAGGAGGCCTGGAGGCGGGGAGCACACAGACTGGCTGAGACCAGCCACTTGCCCAGGGCAGCCCGGCACCTGGCAAATTTGCCAAGAGCCATTTCTGAAGCACAAAGAGCCTTATGTGATCCCCAGGCCATGGGCTGGGGTCAGCAGGGCCCTTCCCTGCCTCTGGGTCAGGGGGCGCCCATCAGCGGGCGCCTGGGTGCAGGAAAATCAACACTCAGTTCAGCTTCAGGCAGTGAGCTGCGCCATTAGGCACCCCCCCCCAAAATCCCGGAGGGCAGGAATAGGCGGCACCCTCCCTCGTGTGAGACCCAAGAGCAGGCAATCCCCTGGCGGGGCTTCACCCCCCTCCACCCTGCGGGGATTCCAGAGCAGTCAGAAAACCTGTCTGGCCACTTGATGCAGGAGACTAAGACTCCACTTGGATTTGGGGGGAATTGGGTCCTAGGCCAGGGGTGACAGGTTTTGTGACCTTTGATAGGTCACTTATCTCACGAGATCCTGGGAGGGAGAGAAGCTGGAAGAACCAGAGCTGCCCTCCCCAGAGGCTCAGGGCTCTCAGTTCACCAGGCCCTGGGTGAAGAGCAGGTTTCACCACCACCAAGAGTTTCCTGGAGGAAGAGGAGGGAGAGGAAGGGGGGGAGGAGGGGGAGGGAAGGGGGGAGCTTGTGGGGGAGGGGAAGAAAGGTGCCAGAAGAGAGGAGGGGAGAGGAGGCAGCAGGGAGAAGGTGTGGAGGGCCAGAGCCGGACGAGGAGAAGGGACTAAGGGAGGAGAAGGAGGACGACACCTGTCCCCCGTCGTATGGGGACTGTCCCTGCTCCTTACACCAGATCCCTGCCCCGCATCACTCTGTCTGCACCTGCAGGCAGGAGGGCCTGCAGCGTGCGTTTGTGCCACAGTTACTTGAAAACGCCAAGGTCCAGGGGCGCCTGGGTGGCTCAGTTGCTAAGCGTCTGCCTTTGGCTCAGGTCATGGTCCCAGGGTCCTGGGTTCGAGCCCCGCATCAGGCTCCCTGCTCGGCGGGAAGCCTGCTTCTCCGTCTCCCACTCCGCCTGCTTGTGCTCCCGCTCTCGCTGTGTCTCTCTCTGTCAAATAAATACATAAAATCTTAACAAAACAAAACAATGATAAAAACTCTAAGGTTCAACTTGAAAGTTACTTTTATTTTTCATTTTACCCCTCCGTGAGAACCTGTAATGGCGACCAATACTTACTTTTTTGTGCTTGTTTAGAAATGCTTTCTTCAAAACATCTTCTCTTAACGCCCCTCCAGGCCTTTACCTTGCTCATAACCCCAGGTAGAGGCAACCGAAAACGTGTGCTTTTTTCCTTGTGCGTTCAGACAGACTAACACGTACAGGGTGTCGTTCCTTTTAAGTCACTGTTTGTTGTGCAAAAATGGGATTATACCAAATACAATTCTTGGCCACTGAACAATAAATGCATCATGAAAATCCCTCTGCATGAGCAGATATGGATCTTCTCCTTTTTAATGGTGTGGATACTCCATGGTATGGACTTCCTAGAGCGCTCCTACATGGGTAAGAGATTTTTCCCCAATGGCAAAATAGAAGTAGATTTTTTTTTTTAATGCTTGAGACTTTAGTGAATTCTTTTTATCTGGCAAGGAACCGACCTACCTGGACGGATGGTTCAAGAGCCAAGACCAGCAGCCCTGTGTGAATTTGTTGGTAAAGACAAAAGAAATGGCTCTGCCCCCAAGGAATTTGCTCTCCTGCCATTAGGCAACCCCCTCCCGCCCCCCCCCCCGCCACAGCCATGTGAGGAGGGCTGAATGGCGTGTGTGCAGGATGGAGGCCTGACTGACCCCTTGAGAGGGCACGGCCCTGGGGGAGAGCATGTGGGAGGGCAGATACTGAGGTTGGAAATGATCTGATTGGCGGTGTGGCCAAGACATGAAGCCAAGTCAGAGTGTGTGTGTGTGTGTGTGTGTGTGTGTGTGTGTGTGTGTGTGTGTGTGTAGTAGGCTCCATGCCCAGCGTGGGACTTGAACTCACGACCCTGAGATCAAGAGTCACATGCTCTACCGACTAAACCAGTCTAGTAGGAAAAAGCGGGGTCGCTCTAAGGATGGGTGAGTGGCCACCTCCTTCCCGCTGACTTTGCCCCAGGAACTTCCAACAGTCCCAGCTTATTTCTGGCCTCTCGTTCCCCTCCGTGAGGCTTGTGCCACTCACCTCTTGATTTTCTAACTGCAGAAGGGATGAAAGTCTGAGATTTCAATCAAAAGCTTAAGAAAATAATAATCCCTTGTTGCCCTAATTCTTTCCTGAAAATACCTCGCACTGACAGAAATTGTCTTTAAGCCCCTTTTCTCTTCTCTCGTGCTTTAAATTTCCTCCTTAATTAAAAAGAATTGTTTACTGGATGTGGGCTCCACAGTGCTTATTTATTTTACCAGATCTTGTTTCCTTTTTCCTTATCTTAACCAAGTGACTTGATAACTCTATAACTCTCTATTCTGCTGTCTTAAAATGCCATTGTTTCTGTCACCAAGGTAACATAATAATGAACTTTATAATCAGCCCATTTCTATTCCCATGGAACGGAACCTGTGTCAATAACAGGCAGAAAGCACAGAGCCCCTAAATTCAATGGCCCTAAATTGCCTGCCTCTCCCTAGCGGAGATTTTACAATGGTCTTCTCCTCAGAATAATATTTCAATTTCTCTCAACCCTATGACACCTGATGACAACATTAGCTGAAAAATAATGATGAATGAACGTGTGCATTCCAAAGTACCTGGTTGAATTCACTGAGTAAAAAAAGAAAAAGAAAAAGAAAAAAGGCAGCCAAAAGGACACATCATTGAAAACGAGCAACTGTTGATTGACAGACTTTTTTCCCATCCCTTAAGGCGATCAAGAGCAGTACCCGGTCTGAGAGAGCCTCGGAGATGTGCCACCCAATGACTCGGAACTCTGAGCTCATAATTCTATCAGATTGTGATAGAATTAAGTCTGACTCACCAAATGAGGTCACTGGGAAGAAGGGCTGGCATTAAATTTACCGTTAATGCCAGGGTCAGTTTGCTCAACTGTCATCCACTTGTGGTTCCAGAAGACCTCTGGGTAAATTCCAGAGACGGCCTGAGCTGAAGATAGCTTGCACATGAAGTCACCGAATCTTGGTCAATGCAACTTTGGGTGACTATCGTTGAGTACCCCAGCAAGTGTTTCCCGAGGCAGGAGGCCATTTTGGTATGGAAAGCCTTTGAAATCTGTGGAAGATGACTTCTTATGTTAAGTCTAGAAATTGGTGGCGGGAGGCGAAGAAACCACGATTCTGGTGCCAGGAGACTCGAATTCTAGTTCTGCCACAGATATTAATGGGCTGAGCAATTGAAGACACCGCATGGCTCATCTCAGAGGTCTTTCAAGATTAGCCGTTGTGCTATATCAAACGTGTAGAAAAGTAAGGAATTCTGCCAATCACCAGCTGTCAGGCATCAAGGATGCCTTTCCCCTATTCCCTGAACCACACTTTCCTTATCTGTCCCGTGGAAACACTAATTGCTTACTTCCCCAGCCTCCCTCCCAGGACAGTTAACCCGTGGAAGACGAGGGTATGAATGTGAAATTGCCATACAAAACAGAAAGCACTAGTGGAAATCATTGCTAGATTCTCTCTGATGAAGCTTTTTTTTTTTTAAGTTTTTATTTATTTATTTATTTGACAGATAGAGACACAGCGAGAGAGGGAACACAAGCAGGGGGAGTGGGAGAGGGAGAAGCAGGCTTCCCCCTGAGCAGGGATGCAGGGCTCCATCCCAGGACCCTGAGATCATGACCTGAGCCCAAGGCAGACGCTTAATGACTGAGCCACCCAGGCGCCCCTCTGATGAAGCTTTTCAGTCATTTCCACCCACAGTTTTAGGGATTCACTAAGCATACCCTTGCTGTGGAGCCTGTGCTAGTTCAAAGGTTACCCCTGGGGGGCAGTGGTCTTTTCTCTGGCTGGATCCTTGGGGCTCAGCCTGGCTGGCCTTCCTGCCCGGTCTGTCGCTCACGGTCTCACGCCCCCTGCCGGTGACCCTGGGGCAGCAGCGGCCACGGAGGATCCTCTCCGGACACCGCCGTCCCTGGCAGTGTCTGAGCTGTGTCTTCTCACACAGTCACGGGCTGCACAACCCCTCTCCTTAAACTAAGTCAGGTCTCCTGAATTCCTAGAAGCTGCAGAGCGAAGGGGCAGCCTGTGGGGCAGACAGATCGCTTATTAATTATCCGTGGGCCTTGCCGAGCCCTGGTTTTCCCGTCTATAAAATGGAGATAATAAATATACTTTACTGGGTATCTAAGAGGATGAAATAAGAGAGGCATATCGTAGGCACTGCATATAGGGTTTTCTCCCTTTTGCCTTCTTCCCCTGCTCCCCACACTGCGGCCTGCAAGGCACTGTGCCCTCTCTCCTTTTTCTCTCTCCGCCAAGGAGGTCTGGAACACAAACTCGGCCACAGGTCTGGGCATCCTCCTGGAGAAGCCCTCACAAGGCTGCATCCTGCCTCTCCATACTGGCCTTTTCTGCCTTGTTCCAGATTCTCCGCGTTTGGAGTTGTGTGGGGGAAACGTCTGGATGGGTTGCTTCATTTTCCGTGTTGCATCTGGATGTGTCACGGAGCCACCCCGTCACGGCACACGGCGAATCGTTTGTGCTGCTGGCCAGCCAAGAGCAGGCTCTGTGCGAATTCCTAAAATGGCTGGGTGGCCCCTGAGGCAGGGAGAGGGACGCTGCCCAGCGCCTGCAGTGAGGAGTCAAGGAGGACCTTAGGGAGTGGGGGTGTCACTGAAGCTGCTGACAGGCTGCTCCCTGCCGTCCTCGTGGGGGACACCGAGGATGGGAAGTTAAATTAAGCTGGGCTTTCCCAAGGCGCTGGAGCTATGTCTTTCGATGCAGGTTGCGGGGGGTCACAGGCTCTGCCAGGCACACCTGCAGACGCACCTGCCCCCATCGCCGTTCTGCAGGGGGGAGGGGAATGTCACGCTGGAAGGACCGGCGTGGATGGCATTCGGCACCCCACCCCACCGCCCCTCCACCCTGCAGCCTCCCCACCTCTGCCCCTCCACTGTCTCCTCATCTCTGTCTTCATTTTTGTCTGTTCCCGTGTCTGCCCATGGGCTCTCGCGTCACCTTTGTCATCATAAACTCATCATATCCAAAGTGTTCTCTGTGGAACACCTGTTCTTTGAGAATGTGCCTCAAAAAATAGACAGCATGGCCGCAGGGAATGCTGGACCCTCCGTCTCCCTCTCGGGGATTCTTGATTCATATTATCTGTTAAGAGCTCCGAAAAAAATCCCATAACCAATGGTTTCTTCTTGCTTAGCGGGTTTTGTCCAAAATTCTTACGGTCACGAACCCTTACCTAGGAGTTCCCAAGGAACACCTATGAACGGGGTTTGGTGAATCACTCTTTGGGAAAAGCTGCCATGAACAATGTATTATTTGTAGGAACACTGTGAAGTCAAATTCACTAATGAGGAATCTGGCATCAAAGGCCGATGGGAAAATGCATGTGCTTTGCTCTAAAGAAAATATGACATTTGTGTAGATCAGAGGTTCCCACCCTTTTCACCACGAAAGATCCTTTTTAGTTCTTTCCCCAAGGGATTCCATGTTTTGAAAGCTTTTATCTACCCAACAAACTACACTTATTGAATAATAATTTGTTTCTTTGAGTTTTATTCATCAAAGACGTATAACTGCCAATTAGTGCTTCTGATCAGTCCAGATAACCACTCTTACCACACTGAGTTGATATGACTCTAGCCAAAAGCAAATAAACTTAATGTTTTATTTAGTCTGGGAACCTCACTGAGGTAAATGTATGATTTCCTTTGGGCTTTTTGACATCTTGAAAATAGCTTGCAGACCCCCCTCGCTGCCTTCACAAAGTGCAGGGTGGATGGGAAGCAGGGCTGTGTGTGGAAACGCAAAGAGGGCGCACAGGGTTGGAGGAAGTCGGGGAAGTGGGGGTTCGTGGGGGGCCCACAGACAGCGTGGACAGTGAGGGGCTGAGTGGCTGCAGCCCCCGGGAAGCCTGAAGGTCCATGTATTAGGGGGAGCAGATCCTGGTGAACAGATGGGGCCAAACATGGAGCTCTCCAATAGGGGTGAGAACCTGGACAATGACACCCGCCCTCCGTGCGCCTTCTGCACTCATGGACCCGGAAGAGGGCTAGGGGCGTGGGCAAGGGAGGGAAGCTGCTGGGCGCCTCTCCCCACACCTCCCCCATAGAGTTTTCATTACGAGCTACTGGGAGGTGAGTGAACTCAATTCTACGGCTGTCTTGGCTATCGATGGAGCTTTTGAGGGCCCCCTCGGTACCGGCCTTCTAGGTTGCGGTTGGCTCACCCCAACCCCAAAGGAAGAACTTCTGCCCAAGGAGCTCCCTGGCTTAGCAGACCCCATTCCCGTTCCCATGGGAAAGTGGGGGGTATCGTGTAGCTCTGCCTTAGACGGCAGGTGACCATGGGCTCCTGGTGCATCTAAAATGGGCTTTAGTGTCCTGCCACCTGGCTTTGCAGAAGAGCTGTAGGGGGCGCTGTGGGTGCAGCCGGTGGCCCTATTACCTCAAGTGAGAGAGGCGGCTCCTCCGGGGCAGAAAAGTGCTCAAGCCGTGCCCTTTAAGTCCTAATCAGCCCTCACGGGCTGGGCCCCCAGCCCTTCGTGGCCTCATGGACCCTAGCCCTGCTTAGCAATGGCCTCGCACTTAAACATCCCGCCTTGCTTCATGTTTCTTTTCCCTCATTAGACGGGACCCAGCATTTTCCCAGAAGATACAATCTGTGTCTGGCAGAAGCCTGCTTGCAAAAATAAATCTTTCCCTGAACATTTTCCAGGCCCATTTTAGAAACAAATCTGGGTGATGCCTTTTACCCATTTCCAAAGACAAACAACCACCACTGGAGGCCTCTCTGTGGCATGCACGTGCTGAGCATGGAGGAAGGGGATCTGCCCCTCAGAAGAACCCCCCTTTCAGCAGGGCGGGTGAGCAGCTCTCGAGACTGTCCCCTGCCACGGGCCACTGCCGCTCAGTCTGGTGGCACAGGCGGGATGCCATCCTGTGGCTTCTGGAAGCACTGACCGTTGCAGAGGCTACACCCTTCCCGACGTCCATTCAATCGCTCATTCGTTCACCCAGCATATATTTACATGGAGCACCTGTCGCATGTCAGTAGCCGCACCGTGCTAGGGGCTGGGGAAACAGCCGCGACCCGGCACCCTCACGGCCTGGCACATCGCGGGCGCCGCGCACAAGGCCGCGTGGGAAGGCGCGGGCAATGCGCCGCTCTGTGGCGGCATTACCACAGTCAGCTTCCACAGGCACCCTGTGAGCTGGGAGGGAGGGAGGGAGGGGGGAAAGGAAGCTTCCCTGCATCCGGCTCGGCTTTCACGCACGCTGCCTACTTAAACTTCCCGACTCTGCTGTGCCCTAGGACCGATCTCCGTCCTCACTTGCACAGAAAAGGAGGCCAAGGCCCAGAGGAAGTGGCAGAGACGGACCGACGACACAAGGCGGGTGTGATCCCAGAACCCCGAACTCTCTCTCGTACAGGCACACTCACATGGGCACTCACAATCACACACTCAACGAGCGTGCATGCACACACACGTTCACGCACACACGCGCACACACGGGAACTGTGGGACCCTGCTCCAGGGGTACCAGCGATTGAGCCTCATGCCGACATCTTACCGTCCTTCTTTTTTTTTTTTTTAAATGTTTTATTTATTTATTCATGAGAGTCAGAGAGAGAGAGAGAGGCAGAGGCAGAGGGAGAAGCAGGCTCCCTGCCTAGCAGGGAGCCCGATGTGGGGCTCGATCCCAGGACCCCAGGATCATGACCTGAGCCGAAGGCAGACGCTTAACCATCTGAGCTACCCAGGCGCCCCTTACCGTCCTTCTTTAATAGATGAAGCCCCTGTCTGCCCCGCACGGGCTCTTCTCGGAGCCTGGTGGCCTCCAGGAGTGGCTGCCCCAGACAGTGGCCACTGGCCACGTGTGCCTACCGAGCACCAGGAATGCGGTTGAATCCCAACTGATATGCACTGGGAGTGTAAAATACACACTGAATTCCCAACACTTAGTGAGAAAAAAAGGGATGTAAAATATCCTGTCCTTTCTACTGATCACATGCTGAATTTTTATATATCTTCTGGGATATTGAGTTGAAGAAAAAGTGTTCTTAACATAGTTCCTGTTTCTTCTTGTTTTTGAAACATGGCTACTAAAACACGTAAAATCACACACGTGGCTCATGGTTGCGGCTCGCATCCTATTTCTTTTTTTTTTAAGATTTTATTTATTTATTTGACAGAGAGAGACACAGCGAGAGAGGGAACACAAGCAGGGGGAGCGGGAGAGGGAGAAGCAGGCTTCCCGCCGAGCGGGGAGCCCGACGCAGCGCTCGATCCCAGGACCCTGGGATCATGACCTGAGCCGAAGGCAGAGGCTTAACCATCTGAGCCACCCAGGCGCCCCTCGAATCCTATTTCTAAGGGGTGGTGGGGCTCTTGGTGGAAAGAGACTCTAAACAAGTAAACAAATGCAGAAGAGGGGTAATTTCAAGTAGGGAAACGGGGCGGGAGGAAGCGGTGCGGAGCAGGGCGCTGGGCGGGGCTGGCGGGTGGGCATGGCGGTCTCAGGGGACAGTCGAATGGGGGCAGTAGTAGGAAGGGGCAGCTCCCACAGTGGGGAGGTTCCAGGGCCTGTGTCTGAAGGAAGGAAGGAAGGAGCTGGTATCCGCAGATCCAGGAAGCAGTACATGCTTCCCTGACGGAGCGTGAGTCCTGGAGCTGCAAGGACCCTCAAGGTCACCACCTCTGCTTCCGGGTTTCAGAGGGTTGGTGTTTGCCAAGGCCCTGATGTAAGGCCGGATGGCTCTCCTGTGCCCAGCCCCGGTGGGGGGTGGGGCGTTACTCCACAAATGTTGTCAGAGTGCCCGTGACTGTCCAGCCAGTTCTAAGCTCTGGGGAAGTAATGGGGATGAGATAAACCCAGAAGCTCATAAATAGGAGTGGGGTGGCCAGTGAGAGACAACAGGCAAAGAAACAAATGTATACAAATGTATATATCAGGTGTGATCGATTAAAAGAAAAACCAAGAGGGAGTACGGGTAGGTAGGAGCTCTGTGAAAGAGAAGATGACATTTCAGGAGGGAGTCCTGACTGAAGTCACCAACAGGAAGAACATCCCTGAGAGCTGGAACAGCATGTGCAAATGTCCTGAGGTAGGAGTATACCTCTTGAGTTCAAGGACAGCTTCAAGCCAGAATGTTGGGCAGAGTGACCAAAGGAGGCTCAGTCAGGGAACCTCAGAGTCAGGGTGAGGACCTGGATGGATCCAGAGTTACATAAATGTTCTCTATAAACAGCAGTCACGGTTACCATCATGACTAGTGTTCAAAGAGAACACAGGCTTCCCAGAAAGATGGCAATTGCCACCATTCACAGGATCTTCCAAGATGAGGAGGTGCCTCTGACCTCAAGGCTCAGTACAAAAGAAATGGAACAGCCTGTGGCTGGGCAGGCACACGCTGTCTTAGGCTCAGCAGTTTATCTGTAAGGGATGCCTGCCAAGAGACATTTGGACTGCATGCTCTCTGGGGTGGACGTTTGTGGCTATCTGAGAGGGAGGAGGCCCAGGTGACCACAGGACTCAGATGATTCCTACAGTTAAGGGAGCCAGAGCCCCATTGGCTTGCTCATGTTCTGCTTTATCGTCCTCTTCCATCTGCCCCCAGCCCTGGGCTTATCACGCCCCTTCCCTACTCAAGAACCCACAGTGGTTCCCTACCTGCCTGTTGTCATCTTCTTCAGCTGACCCTTTGCCGCATGATCACTCATGCCCCTCAGGTCTCCTTGTCCAGTGGTTATTTGCCAAAAAATCTTGTCTAAGACGGCTGGAGGAAATTACTTATTTTTTGCCAAGAGGGAAAGACCTGTTTTAATGAAATTTTCCCCCCAATCCTTCTGCCCTTCTCTGAACCACAAAGCCAGCGCTACATTGGCTTTCCTGTCATTTTAAGAGTCCCTCTGGGTGAGGTGGGCTCAGAGAGCAGCCGAATCTCCTCTGGACAGCCGCGTTCACCGACCTTGGCCTACTCACCAGCTGCCGTGGGAGGCCAGCTGTCAAGTGTGCGTGGCAGGTGCCTTCAAGGAGCACTGGCTCCCACCCCATCTATGCTCAGCCTATGTGTATTGAGGGCTTACCATGTGCCCACGGCTCTGGCCTGATGGCTTGAATGTGGCCCCTGTAGGGGACACTTGTGTACCAGAAAGGCCATCACCATTTTGGAAATGATTACTGGTAGAAACAGAAAACCTGTCTTGTGAATCTGATAACCACAGGACACCAAGCTTATAAAAATCTTTCCATAATTGATCACATCTCATAATGCCTGTTCTTTGATCCCTGGAGGGGACCCAGTGTGCAGATCCTTCTGTTTGCTCTTCATCAGGAAGATGGGCATCATTACACAGCAATTTGCAAATGATACTCAGAAAGGTTAAGTGACCTCACTAAAATCACACAGCCCCATGATCTGGAGGCAGAGTGGAATTTCTGCACCTGAATCCAGAGGCATTCCCCAATCTGGCTGCTCAGGGGATCCCTGGGGGGGGAACTTTTGCAATGACCAACCCCCCCCCAGTTGCCACCTGCAGAGGATCTGATTTAATTGACAGGGCCTGTAGGGGAAGTTAAATCTCCCTGGGTGATGCTAATAGGCTGCAGGAGCTGAGAGTCACAGCTCCAAAGCCTGTAGCACGAGCACACGGGCCTGAGGACGGAGGAACCATCATGGCTCTGCCGCTGATTTGCTGTGTGATTTGGGGCAAATTCCACAACCTCACTGTTCTTCAGTTTCTTTGTTTGCCAAAAGGGAGATCTCTTTCGGGGTCTCTTTCGCACATAGGGTCTGGGAGTCACGTGGTAATGAGAAGACGCTTGGGAAGCCCACAAGGCAGGACACTGTGAGAAAGGGCTTTGGCCCCCGGCCCTCCCCACATCAGACCAGAGGGAGCGAAAAGAAGGTTCCACACAGGAAACCTGGTCACCGGAAGGCCCCCGCCCTCCCCACCCTGCAGTTCCAGGGGTGCCCTTCCTGGGCTGGATGTCAAATGTTCCTCGGCAAGGGGAGGGCATCTTGGAGGAGGGGCAGGTGTGACCTAAGTGACTGAGGCCACTGGATCTGAAGGCCAGCCCTGGGCTTATGGTGGCTCTAGAGCCAGGAGAGAGGCCACCGGGGCCTGTGGGTTCAGCAGCTCCCCCTCAAGAAGGGAGATTTCCCTGAGGGAGGAGCGCCCACAGACAGAGGCCTGGTCTGATCAAGATGACTGGGGAGAGGGGGGGTCCTCTCCATAATGTGATTCTCAGAGCTTTTCTTTGTTCCCCGTTCCCGATTGTGAAAAATGTGTTATAGAACAAACAGAACTATGATTATGTTTCCCCCATTACGAGGGTGATTTCACGTTCTTTGGTGGTTTTTCAGTGTTTCTGAGATAGAGTTTATTTTTCTTCAGAAACATTTTGAGGCTCACTGGGACATTACCATGAGATGATGGGGGCGCCGTGGGAGGCCATTGCCTCTCCCCATGCTAGGTTTATTATCAGAGTGGAGGGGGCTCAGAGAGCTAGAGCCTGGGGAGGGTGGGGCCTCTGAGAATGAGAGGGCAGGGTGGGGGCAGACCTGAGCCACGGAGAACTCACCAAAGCCCCCTCCTGCATGGACAGAAGCTGTGTCTCCGCAGTTCCCTGTGCCCAGTAGGGACACGCGTCACAGTGCCTTTCCACCTGGGGCCCCATGTGACTTCATGTGCAAGCAGCTTCCCTGTGGAGTGACAGGCATGAGCTGAGCCACCAAGGGCAGCCCCGGCTTTCCCTCTCTGGCTCAGTGGATGGTTGTCTCCTCGGCGCCTGGTCCACAGGCGGCCCAGAGGATGCCAGCTGACTGGCCACATTCCCCCTGAAAATGTAGGCTCTGGAGCCAGGATTTCTTGGTGTGAAAAAGCACATCCTGCCTCAGGAAGTGGATCATCAAAGTCCTTTTCCAAGCCCTTTTCTGCTTGTGTACAGCCTCTGTATCCAGAGTCTATATACATGAGCCGGGGATGGCCAGGAAAGGGGCCGGCGGTCGCGGCGCAGTGTGGCCGGGCCACCAAGTCCTCCCGGCAGCTCCCCGAGGCTGCTGTGTCCGGTGCGGACTGTGGATTTGCTGGAGAGACTAGGGCCGGAAGTCTGCAGTTTCCTTTGGTTTTCTAGCTCCCTCTACCAGGCTTGGAAGGAAATCCCGCTGTTGTGTCTGGGAACTTTCCTGCTCCCTGGGGTCCTAGGGAACTGAGAAGTGGTGCTCTGGGCCTCAAGACACCATGGGCACTGCTGAGAGATTGGCTCTTTGTCACCTTGGTCCCTGGAGGCAGCAGCAGCACCACGGAGTCCAGGCTCAGCGCCACCCCCCCACATTCACGCCCCATCTCCATGAGCCATCTTGGGCGCTCCCCCGACCCTGACTCCTCCCCATTTGCTGAGACCACCACTTCTGTCCCCCATCTCTCCGGGCACTGTTGACTCACTCTCCCACTTCAAGTCAAGATACCAATCTCAGCCTCTTCCCCTCTGAGACCACCCAAGTACTCCCTCTCCCCTGTCCCCATGGGTAAAACGTGAGCGTTCTTTACTTGAGGAGCTGATAGGTGGGTGGGAGAGCTCAGCCCTTCAGCCCTTCAGAGGTCTCTTATTCCCAGAACAGGGAGGAAGAAAGGTGCTAATCCAGAGCAAAAGCATTATTAGCCAAATGACACTTCCTTCTCCCCCGACCAAACCAAAACAACAAACAAAACCCCAAAGACCAGGGTTGTTTTTTTGTTTTGTTTTGTTTTATTAAATAGCTCACCTTGTTACATTAGCCTTATTTTACAGAGGAAGAAACCAAGGCTTAGAGGGGTTGCTTGTGTTACCACTTGGCCCTTCTAGGTTCATAACCCTCCAGGGAGCTTTCCCGGTTTAATCTGAAACTGCCCCCCTCCCCCTGCCATGTGGAGGGCAGGGAGAGACTGAAGAAAGAGGCAGGCCCTTCCACACTCATAGGTGGCAATTTGTTTTTTAAAGATTTTATTTATTTGAGAGAGAGAGAGAGCACAAGTGGGGTGAGGGGCAGAGGGAGAAACAGGCCCTGGGATCATGATCTGAGCTGAAGGCAGACGCTTAACCGACTGAGCCAACCAGGCGCCCAGATAGATGGCAATTTTAAGAATAGCAAAGGGAACTTAAAATTTGAGGCTTGTGTTGGATGGCAGCAAATTGAATAGAACCCCGCACCTGCCCTCCAATTCTCAAGTTTATGAAAAGGCCTTAATTGGGCTCAGTCACATATACCTTGCAGGTGTTTCAACAGCACATCATCATCTCAAGGTAATGTCCTTGCAGCAACGTCTGCGAGCAGGAAAGGCAAGAGGGGCCTGCGTTTTAAGGACAGGGAAGGGGTGAGGAGCCTCTGAGTGCCCAGGTCCAGCTCAGGGGTCAGTTGGCAGTCACGACTTTTGGATAACGTTCCCCAGCAGCCCTGGGTTGAAGTTTACCAAGACGACGGCCCCATTGTTTATCCATTTGACCGGACCAGTGTCAGGCACGGTGGTGGGCACTGTGGACTGAGCTGTTACCCACCTGCTGAGACATGGCCTCCATCATAACTTCGGCCACTGTGGGCGAACAGGTGGGACGTGACCAGGTGACTGTTACATTCCACCGCTGACGGTAGAACTGGCTAAGCCCTCCTTCAGAGGATGCGTCCCCATGGCTCGGGAGTCCACAATGCGTGTGCTTGATTCCAAGCACCTGTCCTGTCCCTGTCACGGTGCTCACAGTCGTGCATGTATTATCTTGTGTCACCTTCATAAGAATCCTATGCTTCTTTTCATTCTCCAGACAAGAAAATGGGTGCCAAGCATGCTGAGTTACACCCACATCCTTTAACTTGTAGGTTGCCAAACTGGAATTTGAACCTGAACCTATTTTTTTTTTTAAGTAGGCTCCACGCCCAGCATGGAGCTTGAACTCATGACCCTGAGAACAAGGCCTGAGCTGATATCAAGAGTCGGACACTTAACCCATTGAGCCACCCAGGTGCCACTGAACCTCCTATTTTTTTTTTCTTTAAAGATTTTATTTATTTATTAGAGAGAGAGAGAGAATGAGAGATAGAAAGCAGGAGAGGGAAGACGATCAGAGGGAGAAGCAGACTTCCTGCTGAGCAGGGAGCCCGATGTGGGACTCGATCCCGGGACTCCAGGATCATGATCTGAGCCGAAGGCAGTCGCTTAACCGACTGAGCCACCCAGGCGCCCCTGAACCTCCTATTTTTAACTCTTATGTTCTTTCCATCATATATCAGTGGATATATTGCTCAGCTGAGCAATTTCATTTTTTTAGACAGAGAAAAGCAAGAGAGGAGAATGTCCATATTCAGTCCTTTCATTTGCGGTGACACACTGGCCGACAAAAGACAACAGAGAAAGGCATCAGAAATTTCAGTCTCAGGAATTTAGGGCTCGGAGAGGAGCTACTACAGTGGTTATTCTACAAGCGACCAGCAGGTGGCACCATTGCACAACAGCTGCACACCCAATTGGCTGAACTCGGAACCGGAGGGGAAAATACAGCCCAGGGGAGTGGCCTGATTTCCAAAAGTCACAAAAGATCTGGTAAGTCTGGCAAGGCTGTGTCCACGCCTGTCCATTGCTCACGTTCCCCCGATGACAAGTGCTGCTGTCTGCATAAAGAAATTCACTCAGTCAGCTCATGTCCATTTACTAATTCATCTATTTAGCAAAGATATCCTTTGTACCTAGCAACTATTTAAAAATATTTTGACCTTGTTAGATCTTTTAATAGAATCCAGTCTATCTCTTAAAATGCTGTGCTTCCTTGTACAGGGAGCAGGATGAATTCTTTAATGAAGTCTCCGCCTTGGCCTGAGTGGGTGGTAGAGACAGGTGTTTGGTCTGGGTTGAAAGTGAAGAGGTCAGGGGTCAAGCAAGAGCAGTGGTGGGGTTTGAGCAGGCATTTGGGGGCCAAGCAGGCAGCTTTGCACGATCTACCCTTTGCCTCTCTATGGGGTTGGGGAGTTAGGGAGCTTTGGAGTTGGAGAGAGGGGAAGGGAGAGAAGTGGAGAATAAACACTTCTCACACTGTTGATAGGCGTAGAGTCCTCTCCATTGCTAACTTGGTGCTTGGATTCGAAGTTCCTAGGAAAGGCGTGGTAGCAGCAAGAATCAAGAGCCCAGGGAAGTCACTGGGCTGGCTCCACTGTGGCCACAAGGGCGTCTGTCACATACTCTGCAAATGTGGTGAATGTCCCCCCAGGAGAAGTAGGGAGTCAAAATGAAGGCCCCAGGCACTGAAATGTGAAGAGATGGGTCTTTCCTGATGGAGGGAAATAATGGGGCAGCCAGAGTCCTGAGTGGGTGATGCCCACACGGGGAGTGTGACATGCCCAGGATTACCTTCAAAGAGCAGGTGAAGGAGCAGGTAGTTACTCATCTTGACAACCTCCAAAACACCTTCCCATAACCCAGAGAAAGTCAGAAATAGGGCAAGGGGTCAGGAAAGGAGCTGGGGAAGAGGGCTTTTGGGGACCAAGGCATGAACTGTATGACAGTGTGGGCAGCTTATTGCCCAAGGGAAGGAGATCCAGAGACCAAATGGAGAGTGGCTTCCTCTTGAGGAGCAAGGCAGGACCTCAGGCCACACCTCAGAGTGCTCATTGCTGAGCTCTGGCTCACTGGGAGGCAACTGCCTTCTTGAGGAAGAGCCCAAAGCCCTCCAACAGTGCTTTTCACTTTTATTTTCTCTGAAACTCTAGCCCAGTCTTTATATAATGAATAGCTAGTAATGGAGAATTTGCTAGAAGGAATGTGGAGTGCTAGAGAGAAATTCTAAGCTGTGTTGGGTGGGGAAAAAAGCATAAAGTACTGTGTCAAATTTTGTGAATTACAGCTTAAGAGATACCTTTTTTTTTTTTAAGATTTTATTTATTTATTTGGGCGCCTGGGTGGCTCAGTCGTTAAGCGTCTGCCTTCGGCCCAGGTCACGATCAAAAAGATTTTATTTATTTATTTGACAGAGAGAGACACAGCGAGAGAGGGAACACAAGCGGGGGGAGTGGGAGAGGGAGAAGCAGGCTTCCCGCTGAGCAGGGAGCCCGATGTGGGGCTCAATGTGGGGCTCGATCCCAGGACTGCCGGGATCGTGATCTGAGCCGAAGGCAGACGCTTAACGACTGAGCCACCCAGGTGCCCCTTTATAGATACCTTTTTAAAAACTATTATCTTAAGATGACAGGTATCCAATTATTTTTATAACTACTGCACAAAATCTGTAAAAAATGAGCAATGAGTATTTTCAAATGTCATATAAAATAATTACTGTGATTTATTTAAATATAGCTATAAAGGAAGTTCATAGATGATTTTGTATTTCATTGTTTCATTGCCGTGCAACCTCGGAAAAACTTTCCTTCTGTACAACTTCTCATGTGGAAGCATAAATTTCCATAAGTTGTTCTGTAAGAGAATATAAAAGCAGGTTATCAACAGATAAGACCAATAAACATGGCATAACCTCTATACAATGTAGGAATACTTATTTTTTATGTAATAATTTGGATTTAAGGGGCTTCGAATATTTTTAGGCGTTTTGCATATCATCAATACCTCGAAGGTCCTTCAAACAATTAAATCTAAATTCTAGTCTGTGTAGTGATAATGCCAGTTCCCAAGTGTTATGGGCTGAACTGTTGTCCCCCCCCAAATTTATATGTTGAAGTCGGGACCAGGCACGTCTGCTCACTTATCTTCCCAAACTGGAGTCCGTGCCTGGGCACAGCTCTGGTTAGCACAGGCCGTGAGTCTTTAGAAGACAGGGGACTCTGTCTCTCAGAATATGACTATATTTGAAGATAGGTTCTTTAAAGAGGTAATTAAATTAAAATGAGGTCACTAGGGTAGACTGCCACCCAGTATGACTGGTTCCTTATAAGATGAGGGAATTTGGACCCAGGTACATACATAAAGGGAAGACCACATGAAGACACGGCCAAAGAGAAGAGGTCTCAGAAGAAACCAACCCCACCGCCATCTTGCTCACAAACTTGTAGCCTCCGGAACTGTAAGAGGGTAAGTTTCTGGTGTTTAAGCCACCTGCTGTGGTCCTTTGTTACAACAGCCCCCGTGGACGAAGACACTGAGCTACACAGACAAACGGGGACGAGACAATAAGGATAAAGGAAGCTAATATAGCTTCTTTCCACAATAAATCCCTTTTTCTAGAACGACTTGTACCCGTCTTCTTAAAGGAGCTATTTGCACCAAAAGAGAGTAATGAATTTTCAAATTTCAAACATGTTCATTTGTTTCTTTGCAACTGTATATGGCCTGAAAGTGACAGTAATCCTTTCAAGAAAGAGACAGAGTCCCCTGTCTTCTAAAGACTCACGGCCTGTGCTAACCAGAGCTGTGCCCAGGCACGGACTCCAGTTTGGGAAGATAAGTGAGCACACGTGCCTGGTCCTTGTGCCACAGCTGAGCCCCGATGTGGGCAGGAGGAGTTGGCACGGGTGTCCCTGGGGACTCGGGCAGGGTCAGCCAGATGGCGAAGTGACTTCTAGGGCCCCGAGGCCAGCCGCAGTGAGTTTGGTGAGGATGCTGAGCAGGGGCTGCTTGGGGGACCCCTGTGGGCAGGCACAAATGCCAAAGCTGGACAGGCCACGCAGGAGCGCCTGGTCCCTGTGGGGGTCCCCCGCCCAGAACCAGACTGGGGCCCCGATGAGCTGCCGCAGGTGGCATCTGGCCCGTGCTCTATTTTGGTGACTATAGCTAAATACTGTTTTAAAAATAAAGAGTTGGTGGGATGCCTGGGTGGCTCAGTCGTTAAGCGTCTGCCTTCGACTCAGGTCATGATCCCAGGGTTCTGGGATCGAGTCCCACATCGGGCTCCTTGCTCGGCGGGGAGCCTGCTTCTCCCTCTGCCTGTCGCTCCCCCTGCTTGTGTTCTGCCTCTCTCTCTCTCTGACAAATAAATAAATAATTCTTAAAAAAATTTTAAAAAAAAGAGTTGGTGGACTGAATGGTGCTTTTTTCAAAAAGTGGTTTTGTATGGATGGGCTAGAACCTCCTAACGCATAAAGGCAATTTTCCACAGAAAAAAAAAAAAAATCCTAGAAACTATAGCTCTAGGTCTATGAGGTTGCCAGGCCAGGGAGCAAAATGAATTATTTTAGAGTGCTGTTTCTTGGCCGTCAGCATTCTGGCATCGCAGCATATGGATACCTCAACTTTTTCAGCAATAAAACCTTATTAACTCGAAATCCAAAGAACAAAAAGGAAAATTCTCCAACCCCCAATGGACTTTGCATTTACCAGGTTCAGCTTATCTCAGCATTTTTATTAAATAGTAATAAAAGGCCACACGTTGGTTGGGGACTAGCAGTGGCTTTGAAATAGTCGCTATTTTTAATTAACCGACATGGAAATGGTGAGGTTTTACTGTAATTTGGTACGATTTAATTAACTCTGTCTTGTGCCTTAAACCTCCCCCCCCCCGCCCCCCGAGTCCAGAAAGTTCTCAGCAAACTGCTCGGATTAGGTGTTTCTCGGGACAGTGAGGCCTCTGGGGAGCCCTGCCCTGCTTGGCCTCTTTGGGCAGTAGCAGACACCCCACTTTTGCTCGGCAGCGTTGGGGTCACCTGATTTTCTGTTTCGCTTTGTTTTTGCTTGCCATCACCGCCGACTCAACATGTCTATAAAGCTTCCAATGCCACCTCCCTCCCGGACTGCATCCCCTGCTCCGCATCCATCCACCAGGCTCCCAGGCTCAGATCTGCCCTTAAAAGGCCTTCTCCTCTCCTCAGACCTTCACCAGCCCTCCTCCATCTTCCTTCTCAGAGCCTCTCCGCATCTGTGCTCACCCCTGCACGGTCCAGGCCCTCCACACCCGCGGGCTCCCTGCTCCCCTCCTCAGCCTGCTCAACTATTCCCTTTTCAACTGACCCTGTCATTCTCCTCACAAGCCCCGGGCAGCTCCCATCAGAGCTTGTCTGCGATCCTCAGAGCTCAGGAAATTGGGGGGGGGGGGAGGGCGGCTTGGAGGGGAGGGGGAGGGGTGGAGGGGACACCCCTCCCCACAAACCACTTCATTGGCACCTCTGCTTCGGCCACAGTGGCCCTGCTTTCCCCTGCGTCACGCTTGAAGCTTCTGGGGAGTATCTGGTATGGAAACAAAAGGTTTCTGTGGCTAAAATTAAGTTCAGAAAACCACTGATCTGTACGATAGGATCCATGCTCCTCAGCTTAACCTTCACCACCCTTGACAGCACAATGAGGACCCCTCTCTGTTTTTCTCCACCTTTCCCTCCCTCCAAAGCCACTCCCTCATCGGGCCCTGAGAACATCTGGTTTCCTGCCTTTGTGTCTCGGCTAGAAGGCCCTCTCTTCTCTTTCTAAATCTCTGGGGTTGAAGGCCTGGTGCAGACCCCACCCCTCTGATGTGGCTGTGTTGTCCCTGACTGCCTCCCCTCGAAGTTTCTCTCTCATTCCACAGGCCCCTGCTCCTCTCCCTGGCCACAGCTGGTCCGACCAGGGGACCTCACAGCCTTCCGTGGCCTGCTGCAGAGGCACCTGGCCTCTGGAAGGTGTGGAATGAAGAAAGGAGACCCTTCCAGACAGGGGCAGAGAGAGAGAGAGGAAGGGAGAGGGAGTGGGGTGGGGCGGGGCGGGGGGCTAGTCCAGACAGCATCCTGGTTCCTGCCCCTGCTGGGCGGTCTGGCAGCAAACCTTCCCCCTGCTGAATGCAGCCCATTGCAGGGGCCTCTGGTGCTGCCAACGAAAGAGCTAGTTCACATCTCCCTGGCTGGACTTTGAGCACCTCGAGGACAGAGACTGTGTGTCATTTAGTGTTTTTTGCATGCAGCACACAGCACAGGAACACGGCGGGGTGGGCGGCGGGGTGGGGTGGGGGGGCTCAAAGGACCTGCCTGCGTGCCTTGAACATAGAGCATGTTTGAGCTTTACTGTGGACCGGGCACAGCCCAAGCCCGGGTAGGCAGTGGGGGGCGTCTCACCCCCAGGAGGAGGGCTGTCATTGTCAAGATGACAATGGCAAGTGTGGGGCAAAGATGTGGAGAATTGGGGCCCTCACACTTCGGTGGGAAGGTAAGACAGGGAGGCCTCTGGGGAAGACAGCCTGGCAGGTCCTCAAAAGGGGTAAACGCAGAGTTGCTATATGAACCAGAAATTCCCCTCGTTTTCCCCTTCAGAATTTGTTTATTGACATAACTGAGTTGTTGGTCCGACACAGTTTCCCTCAGTCTGAACAACACCGTGTGGTGTCATTTCACATTGTTCTGTGCCTCTGGGCTGTCTGTAAGTCTGCGCCGGAGCTACCGGCTTCCTCGGATTCCTGTCCACTTTTTTTTGGCAAGGTTCCTTCAGAGGTGGTGGAGCGTCCTTCCAGCCGGAGGTTCAGGATGTCGTTTGTCTTTCTTTGTTGCCATATCGGCCATTGCTGCTGCTGCTTACTTCATTAGGGCTGCCTGTATTTTTTTTAAAAAAGATTTTATTTAATTATTAGAGAGAGAGCACAAGTAGGGGGAAGGCAGAGGGAGAGGGAGAAGGAGAAGCTCAGCAGGGAGCCCGACGGTGGGGCTCGGGGCTCGATCCCAGGACCCTGAGATCATGACCTGAGTGGAAGGCAGACCCTTAACGACTAAGCCACCCAGGCGCCCCCCGCCTGTATTTTTTTTTTTAACTGAGCTATAATTCCCATACTATAAAATACACTATTTTAAAGTGTACAACTCGGGGGCGCCTGGGTGGCTCAGTCGGTTAAGCGACTACCTTCGGCTCAGGTCATGATCCTGGGGTCCCTGGATCAAGTCCCGCATCGGGCTCCCTGCTCGGCAGGGAGTGTGCTTCTCCCTCTGACCCTCCCCCCTCTCATGTGCTCGCTCTCTCTCTCTCTCTCAAATAAGTAAAATCTTAAAAAAAAAATAAAGTGTACAACTCGGGGTCCCTGGGTGGCTCAGTCGTTAAGCATCTGCCTTGGGCTCAGGTCATGATCTCGGGGTCCTGGGATCGAGCCCTGCATCGGGCTCCCTGCTCAGCGGGGAGTCTGCTTCTCCCTCTCCCTCTGCCGCTCCCCCTGCTTGTGCTCTCTCTGTCAAATAAATAAATCAAATCTTAAAAAAAAAAGTGTACAACTCAGTGGGGTTTCTTTTTAGTCTATTTACAAGTTTGTGCAACCATCATCTCTAATTCTGGGCCATGTTCATCACCCACAAAAGAAACCCCGCTCCGTTAGTAGTCCCTACCCCTTCTCCCCTTTCCCCTGCCCCCAGGTGCAGACAAACACTCATCCACTTTCTGTCTCTCTGGATTTTCCTCTTCGGGACATTTCATATCAATGGAATCATTTGTAGTCTTCTGTGACTGGCTTATTCATTTAGCATAGGTTTAAAAGCTTCGTCCGCGTTGTAGCTTATATCAATACTTTATTCCTTTTTATTCTCAAGCAATAAACCATTGTATGGACAAACCGCATTTTGTTTATCCATCCATCAGTTGATGGACATTTGGGTTGTTTCCACTTTTTGGCTTTTATGAATAATGGTGCCATGCATATTCATGTACAAGTTTTGGTGTAAACATGTTTCTGTTTTTCTTGGGCGTATATTTAGCAGAAACTTTGTAGTTTGATGTCGCACTGATGGTTTTTGCCTTTATTGCTTGTGATTTTGGTGTCACATCCCAAAAAAATCATTGCCAAGACCAATGTCAAGGTGCTTCTTCTCTGTTTTCTTCTAGGAGTTTTATGGCCTTAGATCCGATATTTAAGCTTTACTCCATGAGTTAATTTTTGTGAGTGGTGTAAGACTGACTGTAAGAATTTCATTCTTCTGCATGTGGTTATCCAGTTACTTAACACCATTTATTTTTTTTAGAAAGATTTTATTTATTTATTTGATAGAGAGAGAGATAGAGACAGAATACAAGCAGACAGAATACAAGGGGAGTGGGAGAGGGAGAAGCAGGTTTCCCGTGGAGCAGGGAGCCCGATGAGGGACTCGAGCCCGGGACCGTGGGATCATGACCCGAGCTGAAGCTTAACGACTGAGTCACCCAGGCATCCCACCTAACACCATTTATTAAGGAGACAATCCTTTCCCCATTGAGGATTCTTGGCTCCTTTGTCAAATATTAGTTGACCATATACATATGTACACACACACACACACACACACACACACACACACACACACATATGTATGTTTATTTCTGGGCTCTCAATTCCGCCTCCATTGATCCCTATGTCTGTTTTTGTGCCAGTATCATACTGTTTTGTCTCCTATAGATTTATGATATGGTTTGAAACCAGGAAGTGTGATGCCTCCAGCTTTTTTCTTCTTTTTCAGGATTGCTTTGGCTACTTGGAGTCTTTTGTGCTTCCTTACAAAGTTTAGGATTTTTTTTTTCTATTTCTGTGAAAAATGCCATTAGAATTTTGGTAGGGATTGCACTGAATCTTTTCAGATTTGATAATAGCCATTTTTTGGTTGTGTTTTTGGAAAAAGAGTCCTTACATTTTAGAATTACTGAAATATTTACAGGAAAAAAAGAAAAAGCTATAATGCCTGGGATTTATTTCCAAATAATCAGGAGAGAGGGAAATGGGTGGCAGTATAGATGAAAGGAGATTGGCCAGAAGTAGACAACTGTGGAAGCTGGGGGACAGGCATGAGGGGGGGGTGTCATTATGTTCCTACTTTTGTGTGTTTGAAATTGTCCACCTTTCCGTGTTTGTTTATTTTTAAAGTAAATACAAAAGGGGACATTGAAAGAGGAACATCACAGGCCGAGCAGTTGTCGAGGTGGCTGTCAGGTCTGCCGTGCGTCAGCTGTGGGCAGGCTGGCTGCCACTGCAGTGGGCCATCTCCACCCGCCCCCCCACCTCCCGTCCTGCGGCCACCTCCCAGGAGGGAGTGATCGCAGCAGCTGTGGCCATCTGAGCCTGGCTTCACCACCGTTTCCACGGGGGAAGAGTTGGCTTCTGTGGACCAAAGTAGGAAGAGCGGGTGATCCCGTGCAGCCGGGAAGAGCTGCAGTGTGGGAGAAGCAGGGTGGAGAAACAGAGGCCGAGAGCTCACTGCAGGGTAGGATAAGAGAGAGCAGATTTCTGGATCAGAGGCTGGGGAAAATCCTCACCAAAGGGGTGGATGAGAGCAACAGATAAATCAGGCAGAGCATCTTCGAATGCAGAGCTTGATGAAAATGAAAGGCCCTGCAGGGAGGATGTGTGCTTCTCCTTTGCTCGAAGACAAGCCACCTTGAAAATGGCTGGTGCCCTGAGAAAAGACCATTTGTAGGCTCGACTGTTTAAGAACAGGGAACACATTTCCCGTGGGGGCACCGTTACATGCAGTGTGGGGTTCCCAAGTTCCCCCTTAAAAGTTTATTTATCCAGTTTAAATGTTGAGCATTTGCACCTAAAGTCGCTAAGACCCTTATCAAGGTTCGGCAAGATAGACAACACTGGAGTTACACTTCTGGCCAGGAAGGTGGCTGCCTGCAGCCCTCAGGGGCTGTGAGGAAGACTCGCGGGTGGGGGGTGGGGGGGTGGGGGGAGCCCTTCCAGATAGGAGTGAGATTGGAGGTGAATACATGGCAGGGGCAGGCGCAACCCCTCTGTCCTCCTTCCTCATCTTTGTGAAGGAAAATTCTGAAGTGTGCTTTGAAGCGATTGCCAAATTAGCCTTGAAGGAGGCCCCATGAGTTAGGAGGGAATGTTAGGAGCAAGGCCAAACCCGTCCAAGACAGACATAAATGTTCTGAGGATGTGATGTGCTGAGCTGGTCATCATCCTCCAGGTCTTTGGGATGCCTCCAGGTGACCATCCCCACTCCATATCCCTTCAGACTCTAGCCCTGTGGCTCCCTGACTGATTTCTCACTTCCACATTTGTCAAAATTGCAGGGTCACATTGACTCTTATCTTTGTTTTTATTTTTGATGTTCCAAACACAGCATTCCTCAAACAGTCTTTTCTATCAGACCTGTAACTTCTTCCTGAAGCCAGCATCCAGAATGCAAATACCAGATCCATTCAGCAGGTTCAAAAAATAGGTCTCTGATGACTTCCTTATTTCAGGAAACATTGAATTAATTATTTCCACTCAGGAAAATACTGTATTGGAACCCATTCCTGCTTCTAGTCCCCAAGTGAACACCAGGAAGAAACAAATGAAAAGCAGTCTTAGTGCATGCAGCTCAAAGGAGAAAAGGAACTCGTTTTCCCTTCAATGAAACTTTGATAATTAAAATAATAAAGAAGATGGGTTTCCTTGGCTCCCTCCTATCCACTCCACAGCCACTCACTCATTTCCCATTTGCCTCTTAGCCATGAACTGTCCTGTGTCAGCTATCTGTTGCACAATAATGCCGTGTAACAAAAGCATCCCAAATTTTAGCAGCTTAAAACAACAACCATTTATTGTTGCTCATATGTCTACAGGTTGGATGGGTGGTTCTGGTGATTTGGGCCAGGCTTGGCTGAACTCACCTGGGCTTACTCTGTGGCCAGCTAGTTGGTTCCGGAGCTAGAGTTAGTAGATTTAGCATGGCCTCAAGTAAGATGAGTTGGCTCTATTGCACAGATTAGCCCATGGTTGGTCTCTTTTCCTCAGGAGGCTGGTCCAGGCTCATCTTGATGATTGAGGCAGGGGTCCTATGCAAAGACCAGACACATTCAAGGCTTCCTGAGGCCTGGACTGGCACATTACTACTTCTGTTACATTCTGTTGGCCAAAGCAAGTCACAGGGCTAGCTCTGATTCAAGGGGAGAGAAAACGTACTCTACCTCTTCTTAATGGGAGGAGTTGCAAAGTCATGAAGCCAAGGGGTGGGTATAAGGAGGCCATCAATTGTGGCCATGAATACCATCAATCTATCAGAAATGCCAATTTCTTTTTAATTGTAGACTTAGTCCAATTTCACATAATAGTGAAACTCATTCAGATTCGACTTCCAGATTCCTAGTTCCTAGGGGACTGGGAAAGCAGAGCATGCCAACCTTCTATAATCCTTCTTCATGTGACAAACATTTCCAGAGCTCTGACGCTGTCAGGTCCCTTGCTCAGTAGGTCCTGGGGAAATAGAGGAAAATGACAGTCCCTCGACCCTGAAGTGCTCAGCTCAGCAGGAAAACGGGGCTGTGAACAGTGAGAGCAGGTGAGAGGCAGCCACTCAGTTCCTGTGGGAATCCCTGGGGAAGTAATAGGTGGTCTTGAGAGGTGAGTTAGAGTTTTCCAGAAAGAGACGGAAGGTAGTTTATTCCAGAAGTCTCGGGGATGAAAAGATGGTTGTGTTTTCGGGAATATGAGCTGCTTGCAGGGAACGGGAGGTTCCACACAGTGGAGGGACTCATCTGCCCTTCAGTAGAGTGTAGACCTTTATTGAGAAGGATATGCAAAGCCACCGGAGGGTGTAAGATGCACTCCTATGCTTTTTGGAAGGATCTCTGGGGCAGCTGAAGACAGGGAGACTAGCTGGGAGACTATTTCCATTTTAAATCTATCCTTTCAGGTTGAAGTTTCTATGACTGTCCACCTGAAATGGGGAGATTCTCTGGAGCAGCTAAACTTTTGTGGTTGCTTGCTCAGAATTCGGCTAGCCAGTTTGCGGTGGGGGCAGGGCTTTGTCCTTCTCTGCTCTTGACTTGACTTCGTAACAGGTTAGTTTTTAAAACTTCTAGTTCATTCCAGACATTACACCTCTGGCCCCGAGATAGAACGTGGCCTCCCTGACCCTGCATAACATTTCCACTTTCTGGGAAACACACCCTGTGCGTGATTAGGTGAGGGAGGCATACACAGATCCTTTCTGTCTCAAGTCTCCCTTCTGCGGTCCCTTCCCTTGTTTATGCACAAAGGTTCCAGCCTGTGACAAGCCCCAGGCACAGTTTTCTTCTGACACCTCGTTCAGCCCTCCTGAGCTTTCTGATTCCAGCCCTTCTCTTGCTAACCAGGTGGTCAGAGTGTTATAGGAAGCAGGACAGGCAGAAGAAATGGTCCTCAAAGATGTCCATGCCCTGACCCCCGGAACTTGTGAATGTATTGTTACATGGCACAGGGGTTCCTAATCAGCTGACCCGAGGATAGGGAAATTATCCTGGATTATCAGGTGGGGCTCAATGCAATCCCCAGTGTCCTTAAAAGTGGAAGCGGGGTACAGGAGAGGGGGCAGAAGGAGGCAGTGAGAGAAGATCTCTGCCTGACATCGCTGGCTTGCAAGAGGGGGGAGGAGGGCCATGAGCCAGGAACGTGGGTGGCCTCTAGAAGCTGAAAAGAGCGAGGAAACGGTTCTTCCCTGGAACTTCCAGAAAGGACAACAGCCCTGCCAACCCTCTGATTTTGGCCCAGTAAGACTCACATCGAACTTGTGGACCACAGAACTATAAAATAATAAGTTTGTGTTATTTTAAGCCACCAATGTGTGGTAGTTTGTTACAGCACAATAGGAAACCAATACAGATGTGTGAGTTGACAATGGCCTCCTTGGCGACGGGGTGCGCGCTATATCCCCATCACCTATGTGATGTCAGATGCTCAGGGCTCAGGAAGTGCTTTGGGAATGGACAGCGCTGACTGAGAGGCAGGAGTTGACATCTGGTCTCTCAAGGCCCCCATCTGGCTGTGTGACCATGGGTGAGTCCCCTTACTTTCCAGTGACTCAATTTCTACGTCTCTTAAGTAAGGATGTCAGGCCTCATGCCCTTCAACATTTGGGTGACTTTTGAGTTGACTCATGATATGTCCCTTAACCTCCTTTTCTCTCCCAGTAGCCACCAGTGGGTGAGTCTCTCCCTTCCAAATGGTCACACCAATACCATCAATCTCAAATGCCAAGGTCATTAATTAGTCAGCACCTGAAGCTTTCATCAACTCTGTTCTCATCACCCTCTCTGGGGCCCCCTTGTTTTTCATGGGTCCCCTGTCCACAGGTTCAACTTGGGAGTCATGGTAGATAGACGTTGCTACTTGGACCCACCTCATCCTCCAAACTCTGGGAGAGCACCTGGCCCTTTGTCAGCACTGAGGTATGTGGCAGGGACTCCTACATCATAATTTTGCTTATGGTCAGAGCTAGGACACCCCCCTGGCCCATGATGATATTTTTAGTAGAGCTTTGAATCTGAATCTTGCATTTCTTCTGAGCAGTGTGTGGCTTCTGGGTCCAGCTTCTCTATACAGTGTTAGGGGACAACTACTGAATCCACGGGAAGAAAATAAAGCTCTGTGTTCTTGTCTACTATAAGAACTATGTCACAAGTATGGGAAGATATTCATGGTACCATCTGTTTTCCTAATCCTTTTCCCTTTGTTTTCAGAGAGTAATGACATGTTTAAGTGCAGATTCAACTTAGAGGAGATTTTTTTTCCATTTAGTAAAGAACTGAACCAAATTATTGCATGCTACCTCCGTGTGACACTCACACGGTCTACGTTGTTTTAAGGTTAGAGATGTTTTATCTTAGAGCAAATTCTGGCTACCCATTAGAATCACTCAGAGTATTTAAAACCCAAAGCTGGACCCCAGAGCCACTGAAACATTGGGTTAAAATCATTTGGTTTATTTATTCTTTAAAGATTTTACTTATTTATTTGACAGAGAGAGAGAGAGAGAGAGAGCACAAGCAGGGGGAGTGGCAGAGGGAGAAGCAGCTCCCCACTGAGCAGGGAGCCCTATGTGGGGCTCGATCCCAGGACTGGGATCATGACCTGAGCGCAAGGCAGACGCTTAACCGACTGAGCCACCCAGGTGCCCCAAAATCATTTGGTTCAAACAGTGACTCTACTTTCCCAGGTGCTTCTGACGTGTTGTCAGGGCTGAGAACCACGGCCTTAGATGACAGTAATTCCTCTTGTTCTTCATCTTGTTATTTACAAAGTCAAATGTACTTAATGGCGGCTCTAAAGAGCCACAGTGTCCCTGGGCCCTTGATTGTTATACTAGAAGATGCTTTGTCCTAACTGACCCTGGGTTCCATCTTAGTACCAAATAACACTTTCAGAAAGTCCTGGGATCTCAGCCCTGGGCCTTCCGGCCAGCTCAGCACCCAGAATCCTCCGGAAGTACACAGGTGAGACACTTAGAGACTCGCTCAGCTGTCTCTCTTCCATGAGCCCAAACAGACAAACCCAGCCCCTGCAGGGATCGTTTGGGCCCTGGTCCAGGAAAGCTGCTCTCTCCACACAGGTGCCTCTCCGGCCCATCTCTCCACTTTCTCCCTGACTCCTCATGTTTCGCTTACAACTCTGCAGCCCTGGTGCATGTGTGAGGTCTAATCCCGACCTGCCTCCTTCCTGCTGACCCCACTTACCCCATGAATCAAACCTTCAGAGCATACCCTTGGCCCAGCCACTGACATTGCTCTTAAATGAACTGGATGCTCTTCACCCATTCAGCAAGGGGGACTCGTACCTGCCCGTTGTGCTGAGGCAGCAGCCCAGGACTGGGTTATATGGAGACCTGATGATCCCAGACACCTAAGTTTCCTCTGGACCAGCACTGACCACGTGGGGTCAGGCTCTTGGGAACAAGGGCTTCTGGGTCACACCTAGAACATGGGAACATGCTGGGATCGGTTCAGCCAACCAATGCAACTCAACTGAAGTGACTATTAATGACCTCAAGAGCACCTGGAGACAGGCATTGGGAGGGCAGCCTAGGACTTAAGGGGAAGGAGTAAGGAATCTGGTCTCTGGTGCTGGCCCCTGGGCAGGGAGGGGTCCCCAGAGGCACTGTGCACGCAGTGTGGTTCCTACCACCTACAGCTCCCCCTCGCCCTTCCAACATTTATTCACCCTGCAGGCTGAAGACGTTAGCCTCCGCTGGTGTGTCCCCTGCTTTTTTTTTTTTTTTGTAAAGATTTTATTTATTTATTTGACAGAGAGAGACACAGCGAGAGAGAGAACACAGGCAGGGGAAGTGGGAGAGGGAGAAGCAGGCTTCCCGCTGTGCAGGGAGCCCGATGCGGGGCTCGATCCCAGGACCCTGGGATCATGACCTGAGCCGAAGGCAGACGCTTAACAATGGAGCCACCCTGGTGTGTCCCTGGTGTGTCCCCTTCTTTTTTTATTTTATTTTTAAATTTTTTAAAAATATTTTATTTATTTATTTGAGAGAGAGAGAGAATGAGAGAGAGCACGGGAGAGAAGAGGGTCAGAGGGAGAAGCAGACTCCCCGCTGAGCAGGGAGCCCGATGTGGGACTCAATCCCGGGACTCCAGGATCATGACCTGAGCCGAAGGCAGTCGCTCAACCAACTGAGCCACCCAGGCGCCCTGGTGTGTCCCCTTCTGAGAGCAGGTCTGACTCCCCTCACCCACTCTGGGCTGCCACGGTTGAGAGGGAGTCCAGTCACACAGCGCATCTCTTTCCTGAGGGAAACCCCCTTGGCTAGTTGTTCACAACCCGAAGGAATGAATGCTCCACTGTCAAAGAAGAGTGAAACATCCCTGCTTCCGAAGAGCTGCTAACAACCAGCTGCTAACTAGGTGGCACTTGAACTTCACGGACACCAGTTCCCATAGCAACCTCAGGGCACGCTCACGGACTGCCCCTGATACAAACTGCTTTAGCAGGGCTTTTTGAGAGAATCACATATTTTTAAGGCAAGTTTTAAGCATAGTTTTTATGTAGATGTCACGGGGTTCCTCAGCTGAGGCACTTGGATGAGAAAGTTGTAGAACTACTCTGATGTGACTGACTCCCAACGGCTGGGAGCAGAAGGACACAGGCGTAAAGGCGGCCAGACTGCATCCCATGCTGCAGGGGGACATCCTAGGCTCAGCATCGTATTTGAAAACCTTGGACAGACCTCCACGCACAGTGCCATTTTGGTCATCTTGCCAAATCACAGAAGCCATAGATGCGTGATGTCAACACTGGTATGGGCCCCGCAGTGGCCTGACTGGCACAGAAAAGCCACATCTTTACTTAGCTCCTCTATTCTGCCACCTCAGGGCCTTCTGATGAGAAAACAATCCTTTCTCCTCTTTCTTGGGCACTGAAGGGGATGAGTCAGTTTCTCCCCGGGTCCTCTTCCGGGAGGACAGGATGTCTGGCCCACTAGAGTGGATTCTCTGGGTACAAGGGCTTCTTGAAAAAAATGGGCTGGGATTTCCCTTGAAAAAGGGAAAATACAAAATAAGCCAGGAGCAGCTTGTGGTGCCGGAAAATAAGGAAGTCCTTGAAACATGACGGAGAAGTGTGAAGAGATCACAGGAGCCAACTTGAAAGGGCTCTCAATAGCCAAATCTGGGGAATTTGCGCAACAAAATAAATAACTATGACAGTGGATCATGACCCATAGAGGAAAATGAACATATTTTGCTAAGTGAAAGAAGCCAGATCCCCAAAGCCAGCTATCCCCAAGCTATTACATGAATCCACTCATATGACATTCTTGAAAAGGCAAAACCATAGAGATGGAAAACAGATCAGTGGTTGCCAGAAACAGGGGGTATGGGGAGGGGTTAATTACAAAGGGGCAACATAAGGGAATTTTTTGGGGGAGAATGCATCTGTTTGTTTCATGACTGTGGTGATAGATATGGCTCTATACATTTGTCAAATCCCATAGGACTACAAAGCACATAAAGTGAATTTTACTGTATATAAATTTCTTAAAAAAATTAAGCAGGATGTGTGTTCCCCCAAATAGAACACAGATTGTTACAAATGAACTCAGTACAGATGAATAATATAACCACACTGAAAGGGAGGGTAGAAAAGAACTAGCTTGGGGGCGCCTGGGTGGCTCCGTCGTTAAGCATCTGCCTTTGGCTCAGGTCATGATCCCAGCGTCCTGGGATCCAGCCCCACATCGGGCTCCCTGCTTGGCAGGAAGCCTGCTTCTCCCTCTCCCTCTCCCCCTGCTTGTGTTCCTGCTCTCGCTATGTCTCTCTGTCTGTCAAATAAATAAATAAAATCTTAAAAAGAAAAGAAAAGAACTAGCCTGAAAACCTTTAGGAAATAGGATTTTGACTAGATACTGTAAGGCTAAAGACAAAGAGATTATACATGTCAATACTGTACTCCTAATAATTTCTCACGGGAATATAAGTTAGCAATTCTGAAACTGCTTTATGTAGGGACTAGGGCTGAGCAAATAAGTAAATATATTGTAGATGTTGAGAGCCAATTTTCTCACTTTTGGAAAAAGAAGTTACAAATAAGAGAAGGGGGAGGCTAGAATGAACCCTGTGGTGTTGGGTTGGAATCTGAGACATCAGTATGAATGTATGAAGACAAGGAAGACTGAGGAACCATCATAGAGCAGAAGAGGCTAAGGAAACACAACAACTCAATGCAGTGGGGAATCCTGAAAGATCCGGGAGAAGAAAAAGGAGTTAGATGATTAGATAGACAGGGGTGCCTGGGTGGTTCAATGGTTAAGGGTCTGCCTTCGGCTCGGGTCATGATCTCAGGGTCGCACACAGGGACACCCTCTGCCTGCTCTCTCTCTGTCTGTCAAATAAATAAATAAATAAAATCTTTAAAAAAAGATGATTAGATAGACAAATGATGAGCATTTAATAAGACCTGTAGATTATATAGTAGAGTTGTATCCGTGTTAATTCCCTGGTTTTTATAATTGTATCATGGGCCATATAAAATATTAATGTTTGGGAGATTTTTTTAAAAATATTTTATTTATTTATTAGAGAGAGAGAGAGAGAATGAGCTTGGGGGGGGCAGAAGGAGAGGGAGAAGCAGACTTCTGGCTGAGCAGGGAGCCCGACACAGGGCTCTATCCCAGGACCTTGAGATCACTACCTGAGCTGAAGGCACTTAACTGACTGAGCCACCCAGGCACCCCTAACATTTGGGAGATTTGGATAAAGGAGTATGGCAATTCCTTTTTTTCCCCAAGTTTATTGAGATATAACTGACATATAACATTGTGTAAGTTTGAGGTGTTACAATGTGATGATCTGACACAATTAGATGTTACAAAATGCATACCACAGTAGGGTTAGTTAACATCTCCACTCTGTCACATAATGACTTTTTTTTTTTTGTAGTGAGACATTTAAGATTTACTTCAAGCAACTTGTAAGTATATAGTTCATTATTGTTATCTATAATCACAATACTCTGTATTAGATCCCCAGAAGTTATTCATCTTCTAACTGGAAATTTGTACCCTTTGACCAATAGCTCCCCATTTCCCCCATTCTCCAGCCCCTAGCAAGCACTGTTCTACTCTGTTCTATCAGCTCAGGTTATTTAGATTCCACATTTGGTTGAGATCATGCAGTATTTCTCTGACTTATTTCACTTAGCATAATGTCAATTTCCATCCATATTTTCACAAGTGGCAGGATTTCCTTCTTTCTCATGGCTGATAATATTCCTGTGTGTGTGTGTGTGTGTGTGTGTGTGTGTGTGTGTGTGTATCTCACATCTTTATCCATTCATCTATCAGTGGACACTTAGATTGTTTCCAGATCTTGGCTATAGTTAAGTAATTCTGCAGTGAATGTGGGAGTGCAGATATTTTATCAAGATCCTGATTTTGTTTGCTTTGGATATATATCTAGAAGTGGGATTGCCAGATCATATGGGAGGCTTTTGTCTTTCCACATTAACTTTAGAATCAGTTTGTCTATACACAAAATAGTTTGCTGGGATTTTATTTTTTTATTTTTTAAAGATTTTATTTATTTATTTGAGAGAGAGAGAATGAGAGACAGCACAAGAGGGAAGAGGGTAAAAGGGAGAAGCAGACCCCCCCCGCTGAGCAGGGAGCCCGATGTGGGACTCGATCCCGGGACTCCAGGATCATGATCTGAGCTGAAGGCAGTCGCTTGACCAACTGAGCCACCCAGGCGCCCTTTGCTGGGATTTTAATTGGATTTGCATTGAATCTCTAGACCAGTCTGGGAAGAATTGACAGTTTAACAATAATGAATCTTCCAATCTGTAAAACAGAATATCTCTCATTTATTTAGATCTTTCTGATTTCTTTCACTGGTTTTGAGATTTGCTGCATATGGATACTAAAGATAGTTCATTAGATTTATATGTAAGCATTCCTTTTTTGGGGTGGGTTTGTCAACATAAATTGTACTGTGCTTTTAATTTCCAATTCTAATTGTTTGTTACTGGTTTATAAGAAAGCAATTAACTTTGGTATATAAACCTTGCATCCTGTGACCTTGCTATAATTGATTATTTTCTGGAGTTTCGTTGTCAGTTCTTTGGGATTATCTACAAACAAAGGCAATTTTTTTTCTTCCCAGTCTCTACGTATTTTATTTCATTTTCTTCTCCAATTGCTCTGGCCAGAACTTCTAGTACAATGTTGACTAAGAGCGGTGAGAGGTGACATTCTAGCCTTGTTCTTGATCTTTGGGAGAAAGCATCCTGTTTCTCACCATTGAGTATGATGATGTTGGCTGTAGGCTTTTTGTATATGTTCTTTATCAAGTTCAGGCAATTTCTATTTCTAGTTTACTGAGAGTTTTTAATCATGAATGAATGTTGAATTTCATCAAATGCTTTTTTTCCTAAACAATCGGCATGATTATGATTTTCTTCTTTAAAGGTTGTTTATATGGTGGATTAGACTGATTTTTGAATGTTGAACTAGCCTTGCATACCTGAAATAATTCCCACTTAGTTGTGATGTATAATTCTTTTAATACAATGCTGAATTGATTTGCTAATACTTTGTTGAGGATTTTTCATATTCATGAGAGTTATTGGTCTATTATTTTCCTTTCTTGTACTATCTTTATCTTGTTTTGGTATTAGACTATGCTGGCCTCATAGAATGAGTCAGAATGTAAACTCTCTGCTTCTTTTTTTCTGGGCCCTAATTTTAAAAATTGCTCTTATCATTGGAATAGTCAATATTTATGTAGATTTCCAACATGTTCTTACTGTTGCTTTGATCAGTATTTCTTTGCTAACTGTTTCATCTGTCATTCCATTTCTTCATTAAATGTACATATTTCTCTCAGCAGGGATCTGTATGAAGTAAAATCACTTAGTCTTTGTAGATCTGAAAATGCCTTTATTTCATCATTGCTCTTTTTTTTTTTTTTTTTTTTTTTGAGAGCAAGCATGAGTGCAAGCAGGCTGAGGGGTAGAGAGACAGAGAATCCTAAGCAGGATCCATGCTTAGTGTGAAGACTGACCCAGGGCTTATCCCATGACCCCGAGATCATGACCTGAGCTGAAATCAGGAGTCAGATGCTCAACTGACTGAGCCACCCATATGCTCCTTCACCTCTGCTCTTGAATAATAAGCCTGAGTATAGAGTTCTCATTTATGAAATTTGCTGTGATTTTCCCTCAGCCCAGTCATGATTATTATTCCACTATTTTTGGTATCTATTATTGCTGCAAAAAAGTCTACTGTCGATCTGAGTAGACCTTTCTTTCTAGTACCTTTTAATATTTTCCCTTTATCCCTGATGTTCTCAATTAATGGGAACTTTTAAACCTGAGGACTCATGTCTTTCCTCGATTTGGGGATATTCTTAGGCATTTCATTCTTGCATATCTCTTATTTTCCCTGTTCTTCATTTCTGGAACTCCTTTATTTTTCTTTTTTTAAGATGTATTTATTTATTTATTTATTTATTTATTTGAGAGAGAGCGAGAGAGCACAAGTTGGGGGAGGAACAGAGGGAGAGAGAATCTCAAGCAGACTCCCTGCTGAGCATGGAGCCCGACATGCAGCTCAGTCTCAGATCATGAAATGAGCCAAAGTCAAGAGGTGGATGGTTAACTGCCTGAGCCACCCAGGCACCCCCATTTCTGGAACTCTTATCTGGGATTGGAGATCTCACCTTTTTTCCCATTATTTTCTATCTCTACCTCTTTAAGCTGAGTCCTGGGTAATTGCCTCAGCTGTATCTTATAATTCATTTACTGAAGTCTTTAGCTGTATCCAAACTGATGATTATCCCTCTGTTTAAATTTTTAGTTAAATGATTATTTTTCCATTTCAGTATTTTTAGTTAGTGCTTTTCAATATCTGCCTGTTTTTGTTTCACAGCTTCCTCTTCTTGATTTATGAATACCATCCCTTATTTTCTCTCTGGGGATTTTAAGAATATATATTCTTATTATAGTTCTCTCGTGGTGTTATCTACATTTCTGCCAGCATGAATTATCTCATTTGCTGAACCCAGTCCAGTGTTCATAGCACTGGATTGACTCATGTGTTTTGCCATTTTGTCTGAGGACTCTTCTTTCAAGTGAGATTTTTCTTCACTGTTGGGTGGTTTTCTGGTTACACATTCTTAAAATTTGATCTTAGGGTAGTGGTCTAATGTTTCTTCTCTGGACAGAGATTAAATTCTGGATATTAAGTGTGAGTCAGTTTTCAGTCATGCAGGTGACCCTGTGTCATTCTCCTGCTGTGGGCAAGAGGTATATTTTTGGTTCTAAATCTAATAAGCAAGCAATTTGAGTCCCTATTCTTGAGCAGAAAGCATGATTTCCAGCCTTGGCTTCATACCCAGGGCTGTCAGGTTAGTCTGCTCCCACCCTGAGGAAAGTGAATATGGCTCCCGTTCTCAAGCAGGCATGGGAGCCTGTGACCCCAGCTCATATCTGACCTTAGCTCTCCATGAGTTCCCAGAGGCAGCCCTTATAGCTAAAGATTTTTGTTGCATATGGAGACTTCAGCTTTCATTTACTTCTGTATTTGTAGTAGAAGAGAGTGGTTTCAGTCAGTGCCATCTTGACTTGGAAGGTCTGAGTTATTTCTATAATGAAAAAATACACATTCTAAGATAAACATTATGAATAAAAGAGCTGGCTCTATAGACATGTGATACAACACAATGAGTAAGCACATAGTCTTTGGAGTCAGACAGATCTGGGTTTGAATCCTAGCTCTGTTACTTGCTAGTTGTGCAATCTTGAGCAAATTATATAATCTCTGTGTGCCACTTTCCTCCTTGCACAATTGATATAACAACACTGCTTGGGCTAAATTGTGAGGACTGAATGAGACAATGCATTTAAAACCCTGCATAGCCTGGCACATGGAAATTCCTCTCTCCCCGCTTGCCGGGTCCTCACCTATTGAAATGGATGTCGGAAGCAAGCGAGGAGACTGAATGGGCATTTCTATTGTTTGTGGAGTTGTTGGAGAACAATAGAAATATTAAGTAATGGACATCTTTCCAAAAAATGATGCCTCTTGTCATCATTAATCCCATTTTCAACAGATTGTGTTACTATATCCAGGTCAATATAAAGAATTTATTACTACACACATCTTAATACTGCTTTGTTGCTGCCCCTCCAATAGTTCATTTGCATAAGAAACATTTTCAAAATATGTTGGTATCTTTTGGAGATTTCAGAAGAGGAGTTTGTTGTTTGTGGGGATTTTTTTCTCAGCCTGTGGGTGCTTGGCATGGTAAGGAGCAGGACTAAGACTGGAAGAAAGCATGGCTATATGGGCTTGAATAAGACGCTAAATGTTAAAAGTGATGTTGTGATTTTTTTTATCATAAACTAATTAGTGTGTAATTATAATATTTCATAAAGTAAGACCCAGACTCAAATTTCCTCCATTTACTAGATGCCATCACTAGTCCACAACATCCTAGACATGTACCGATGCTCATATTTTATATTTTCATCAGCTAGACACAAGTAACCAGAAAATTTTTAAAATAAATGTAAATCATCTCCTCTCTTCCTTTTGTCATATATAAGTATACACACGTATGCAGACAAGCAAAACCACAATCACAATGTTTTTGTATTTTTCGTCCCGCAATCTGGACTCAGGGGCTCATTATTATTATTATTTAAATTGTGGTGAAATCTACAAACATAAAAATCCCCATGTACACCATTTTAAGTGTGTAGTTTAGTGGCTTAAAGTACATAACACTGCTGCAAAACTATCACCATCCATCTCCAGAAAATTTTCACCGAAACACAATGTTTTGAAAACTATCAATTTTATTAAGTACCTTTCGTTCAAACAGAACAGCTAAAGAAAGAAAGATAGACAGAGAGACATGGACACTCTTAGGGGCTACATTTTAGAAGTAGTAAAGTGAACCACTTTGAAAGATCTCTTTCTACTTTATCATTCCTTGCAAATCCTTGCAAATTCCTTGCTTTGTGAAAACAGAATTTAAAATAGAAAACAAATACTTGTCCTTGCTGGTATATAACAACCAGAGTTTATAACAAGGCAACCATTTTATAGCCCTCCAAGCTCATTAAAACTTCATTCTTCCTGTTGTATTCTATCTTTTGGACAGGTATATAATTAAGATAGATGGTGTGTGTCATCCTAAGAGCTCCCTTATCGGAGAATGTTCTGGCCAAATTCAGTTTGTTACGTTATATTATTGTTTTGTTTGTTTGTTTTTTAATGTCCCTTAGTATCATACTTCTTAGCTGTCTCCCTTAATATCAAATGTAGGTATTTTCCTTCCTAAAATGTTTTCAACTTTTGTTATATCCACTAATTCTGAGATGTCTGAATTTTACCACTGACTGGGTAGACCTTTTTCTGGTATTAAGTGTAAGTTTTAAGGCAGTGAAACATTAACTGAACTATGTTTGTGGTAGTTATCTTTCACTTCTTCTGTATTTTCTTAAAAATGTTGTAATCCCGTGAAAATATGCCAGGCCATCTTATGAGAGCATGGTATCCGGAACTCTATCCTCCTTCTTGGAGCTTAAGAATGTTCTAGAATAGGGTACCTGGGTGGCTCAGTTGGTTAAACGCCTACCTTCGGCTCAGGTCATGATCCTGGAGTCCCAGGATCGAATCCCACATCGGGCTCCCTGCTCAGCAGGGAGTCTGCTGCTCCCTCTGAACCTCTTCCCTCTCGTGTTTTCTATCTCTCATTCTCTCTCTCTCAAATAAATAAATAAAATCTTAAAAAAAAAGAATGTTCTAGAATAGTATAAGGTAGGAACAGAGCGTCCAGGATTAGAAGGGGATTATGCAAAATCTCCGGCATGAGTGGGCATCCCCTCCTGGCAGTCACCAGGCAAAGGGCTGACTGTGGCGTAAAGGAAGTCTTGCCCAGGGAGCGGCAGCTGGTATATCTGCAAGCCAACGTGGCGGCTCCCAAAGTACTCCTCAGTCCCCTGGCAGTGGCCCTTACATCTATTTTTTTCTCATTTTTTTCAATGGTTCTTCACATCCACCCACCCCCCTCTGCCCTCAGTCTCTTCTCCTCTAGTCTAGAATAATATTTTCTATTCCTCCAGAGCAAATCCCACGGCTATGCCTCACATTTCCCAAACTTTTAGCCTAGGCCTGGAGACCTCCAAGTTCAAAGGTCTTTGAAAAACTACCACTCTGAACTCCTTTCTTCTCTGCCTCCCACCCTGTCACATCTCACCCTCAAGCCAAACAGCCAAACAACGGGGGCTTAAAAAGGGGAAGGACAGCTACAGAGGGCAGAAAGGAAAGGGATTTTTTTCACTGATATCTCAAAAACATTGTCCCACTGTGATGTAGAGAAGTAGATTTTGTCTGATAGAAATAAAATATAGGGGCACCTGGGTGGCTCAGTCGTTGGGCGTCTGCCTTTGGCTCGGGTCATGATCCCAGGGTCCTGGGATCGAGCCCCGCATCGACTCCCCGCTCCACAGGAAGCCTGCTTCTCCCTCTGCCACTCCCCCTGCTTGTGTTCCCTCTCTCGCGGTCTCTCTCTGTCAAATAAATAAATAAAATCTTTAAGAAAAAAAAATATATATATAGTCAGGCTCTTCACTGGGGAAATTGATCTGCAGAAGAGCAGTCCCTCTCTAGCCTCAAAGGATAGTCTCTTAACAATTTTTTTAGGAAAAAAAAAAAAACCCAGTAAGTTGGGGCACCTGAGTGGCTCAGTTGGTTAAGCATCTGCCTTCAGCTCAGGTCATGATTCGGGGGTCCTGGGATCAAGCCCCATATTGGGCTTGCTGCTCAGCTAGGTCCTGCTTTTCCCAATACTGTTCCCCCTGCTTGTGTTCTCTCTCTCTCTCTGTGTCAAATAAATAAATAAAATCTTTAAAAAAAGAAAAAAAAATAAGAGAATTTGCTATTGAGAAACATAAGGTCCTTACAAAGCAAATATTATTAGAACTTTTAAAAATGCCAAAATTGGGTGCCTAGGTCCCCCCTAGAGACTTTGATTTAATTGCTCCAGGGATGGAGCTCTAAACAAAGCTAATTTTTAAAGTTCCCCACGTAGTCACTGTAGGGCGGAAACCCTCTGTATATAAACAGGGCCGACTCATTCCCCTTAGACACAGCATGTACACTGCTCAGGCTCATAATACTTTCAGAAATCCACAAAAATACTTAATTTCTTTTAAAATTAGAGGGGGAAAAATGAACATTTAGGTGGAAGAACATGTTTTACTATATAATATTAACATACTTTATACCAATGCATTTGTAAAATATCATTTTTAAAAAGATTTTATTTATTTATTGGACAGAGAGAGACACAGCGAGAGAGGGAACACAAGCAGGGGGAGTGGCAGAGGGAGAAGCAGGCTTCCCGCGGAGCAGGGAGCTCCATGCGGGGCTCGATCTCAGGACCCTGGGATCATGACCTGAGCTGAAGGCAGATGCTTAACCGACTGAGCCATCCAGGTGCCCCATTGTAAAATATAATTTTTAATATTTTTTTGGAAGAAGGGACCCACTATGCCAAAGTGCCCAAGTACCGCAGAAGACCACATAGCCCTATAGTAAAGGAACTATGTAAGGGTACATCTTTGAGTATCCTTAAATATAATTATTCTGTTCGCATTAAAATACATCAGTCATGTTAGACCTCACACTGGCAATAGTGATGCCTAAATTTCCTTTATCATGTCCTGTCCACTTCAGATGGTTCATGGTGGTCTCGATCCCACTGCCGTGAGCCAGATGTAAATTCTGCTTTGCTGCCAATGATAGCCTAAGAGGCATTTTTGAGTGCCTAGTCTTTTATCTAAACATTTAATGCCACGTTCGATTTGGAGCCACTGGCCAGGTCCCCGTAGTTTCAGAGATAGCGTGGACTGGAGGCCTCAGAGGAAGAGAAGCTTTGGCCCTGAGTGAGAGGCCCAGGGTGACTCTTGTCCCCGCCAATGTAGGGACTCTCCACCCTGGCTGTGCTGGCCCCTGATGCCCAGCTCAGCTCTTGCCTGGCCTCTCCTGCGGGCAGAGCTACTTAAGGCTGACTTATACACAAACCTCTGCTGCCCCTTTTCCTTCTTTCTGAGCCCGCATCCAAAGCTTAAAAGTCATCTTCATTGTGTTGGCTCAAAATCTGGAAATCATATGGTGAGGGAAAGGCCTATGGACATCAATATGCGTGTCCTTATATTTCACAGAAGGGTCTCAGGGCTGGGAGGGACTGAGGTATCAGGCATGGAGGGACAGCTCCAGGCTGGGTTCTGTGGGCACGTGGTCCCCTCTGAGCCTCGGGTGTGAGACTAAAGCACATGGGGCGAGGGGACAGTGGGGGGCCCAGCGCCTGGGTGGTTCAATCAGTTAAGTGTCTGCCTTCAGCTCAGGTCATGATCCCAGGGTCCTCACATCAGGCTCTCTGCTCAGCAAGGAGTCTGCTTCTCCCTCTGCCCCTCCCCACCACTCATGCTTGCGCTCTCCATCTCTTTCTCTCTCTGAAATAAATAAATACAATCGTTAATGAATGAATGAATGAATGAATGAATGAATACAAGCAAGCAAGCACACAGGGGAAAACTGCCCCCAAACCACCCATCTGGAAACTCCTCGTGGCCACCCAGGCGCTAAGGGCCCCTTGGCTTCGTGCAGGGTGCTGGAGAGGCGAAGACCAACCCTGTTCTGAAAGGAGGGAAGGAAGGCTTGGGATGAATCTCCCTAAATGCCTTCCAGTCTGACGGCCTGGGATTCTCCAACAAAGCTCTCGTTCTGACAGACCCAGGAGCCGTAGAGATTGCTCCTTCACATATTCATTAAGGAGCTGGTCTTGGGCAAGTTGTGTGACTTTTCTAAGCCTCAACTCCCTCATCTGTAAAATGGGGATAAGAACATCTACCTCACCAGGTGGTTCTGACATTTAAATGTGAAACAAGAAGTTCCTCAGACTGCCCCAGAAATCCAAGTTCCTGCTACAATCACTGTCTCCTTGACCACAGGACTGTAGACAGAGGGAATCACCAGCCTGTGGACTTCAGCCTGCTCTGTAGTAGACCATCTCACAAGCCCTATGCTAACTCCTTACACCTAAGTTCTAGGAAAATAAATCGTAACGACTTTTGCAAGATAAACTAAATTCTAGTTTTTGTTATTTCAGGACTAGCTACCAATTAATCCCTTGATACTTTTTCTTTCAGAAAGATGCATTCTGGAAGGAGAACTCCCTTGTTTGAGAGCTTTGGCAATCCTAAATGAACAAAAATGCAGCATTTAAAAACAGGTCATCTGGTGTTTCAGGTCTTATCTGTTGCCCAGTTGGTCTGAGAATGTGGCCCACAAGACAGCTTAAATGACCTATGATCAAGTAATCCAACCCCCACAAATGGTTCATTAATTTGCTAGAGAGAATTTGTGGCCCACAGAGTCAAAGTTAAAAAAAAGAATTTTTTTTTAAGTTTTGTTTTTTATCTTGAAATTTGAGCTATCCTGACTTTGGCCAAAGTGTGGTGAAAAGGCAAGGCTTTTATATACTAGAGTTGTTTCGACCCAGCCAGGGCCACTCTGGGGATAATATTTAACAAATGCGTCTTCATTGAATTCATATCAGTGGTGTCCGAATGACCGAGGAGACAGGGACTGTGAACTTGTCCTGTGTCTACTAGCTCCTCCCTCAGCTGATCCCTGATGAGTTCTACCTTTCCTACTCCAGACAGGCATGACTAGCTTCTAGAAAGTTCAGCCCTGCTTGGGGCCAATGGAGCCACAAAATGCACATAAAATTCTTTTGACTATGCTGGATCCCTCTAATGTTGCTATTTATTCTCTCTTGATTTTTTTTTTTTTTTTATTGTGCACATTGAGACACCTGTGGGAAAAATTTGTGGTCCCCTTAGAGGAAATCCTGAAAGGGCAGTGTGGAATCAACTCAACCATATTTCATTTTTTTTTCTCCTCCTTTTTCAACATTTTCACCTATATGATAGGGACATCCTACCTTTAAAATGAATAAAAAAATAAAGTGACGGTATCTTTATCTTCCTGTCTCCCCCAGAATAAGAATGTGTTAATGGCATACTCAGCTTCATTACCTTCCCCCACACTATACACAAACACATTTGTTTTTCCAAAGGCTATTTAGGATCTTTAAATAGTAATTAGACTCCACCTCTTCCCTGTGGGGTTCATGAATATCACCTCCCTTTAGAGACCCTGGGATCCAGGCCACGGGATTATTAAATTACTAGTCCAAGTCCACAGGGCAAGTTTTGTTAGAATCAGATGGGCTGGGCTATCTATGCCCTGGTCTGGCCACAAAATGATGAACTCAGAACCTGTTTTCAGTGGCATTTCCTGATGGCTAGGGTGCGAAGGGACTAGCATGTGTTTGTTTATTCATTCATCAAACATTTACTGGAACACCTGCTATGTGCTAGTGGATGGGAACTCAGTGAGGGAACTGGCCTTCTCCTTGCAGTTAAGGAGCTCACCATGTGTGGGGGGACTGAGTTATAAGTAAATAGGTGCTATGATAAAACTCTGCAAGGCAACGTGGGTGGACAGAGGAGGAAGGACTTAAGCTAAACCTTAAAAGATAAAGAGCCAGAGGGAAGGGCAATCTAGGTAAAGGAGACTTGAGAGCAGGCCCAGAGTGTAGGGGTGAGGTGGGCAAGGGCATGGCCCCCTTGTTGAGTTCTCTGGCAATCCGGGCCAGAGCATGCACGGCTTTCCACACCTTGCCAAGGGGTTAGAGTTTTTTCTGGTAGGCCGAAGGAAGACCTCGCAAGTTTGCCAGCCCACCGGACTCTAGAACTTCAAACAGAAACTTAATTGTTTGGTATATTAAGTACCTTCTTCTAGCACCTACAAGAGTGAACACCTGGACAAGTGAATAGTTTGAGGCAGAGATTCTTAGCCTCATGTAGAAAGGGTGGACGGTCTAGAAATGAGATAGGGCAGCCAAGCAATAGCCTCCCCTCTGCTCTGGCTCAGAGCCAGGCCTTGCTGGGGAGGGCACAGCGTGGTCTCACTGGATGGCAGAGAAGTCGCTGTGGTTCCAGGCTGGTGGAACTTGCTAGACGTTTGACCTCTAGGGTTCCTCCACTCCATCATGAAACAGCTTGGGGGTGATGCAGTGGGGGTAGTACCAAGAGAAGATGCCGGCTGGCTGCCATAGCTATAGGAGGCAGGGCCTGAGGACCCACATGCACTGTGAGAGCTGTTGCTACAGGGACAATTCCTTGCAAACCCAGTGTCACTGAGGGTTGTCACTTGCCCCCCTGGAGGGAGCGCTTTTGCCCCAGGGAGCTGGGGTGGGGAGTGTAGCCCCCAGGGGCAGTCCTTGCTGGAATTCTGGGAAAATACTCCAGCTCTCCCCTCCCCCAGACCTCCAGGTTGTGAATTCTGGGGGTGGGGGAAGCATTGAGCACCTTCTCCAGAGGCACCATTACACCCTAATGGTGGCTGCCCCCTTCCCTCTCTCACGTTTCCTGCTCCCTACTCTACTTCTGGGGATCCCTTCTGGAATAACCACCGGACCCATATCCTGTCTCAGGCTCCATTGCCAGGGCAACCCAAACTAAGGCCGACTCTTCAAAAGGCTCCAGCCGAAGTCCTCTTTCCTGGTCCCCTTTCCACCCCCACTTTCTTCCCAAGCAGAGCTTCTCCACTTCAACCAAATAAACCACTTTACTCTTTTCTGTTTTACTCACTTCCTCCTGTTTCCTGTCTTGCATGTCTGAGCTCACCTTCTACAAATGTCTTTCCGTGCTCCCTTTATTACCCGCATTCCCTACATCCTCACAGTGGGAGCCACAGGAAGCGGTCCATGATGCAGCTTCCCTCCCGTGGACCCTCCTGTGTTCTCCATCACTACTTCTATGTTATTCATCCCAGAGCATTACTCTCAATGTTCCTGCATCATGTTTTCCATGGACACAAAATTGGGTGGAGAAAAGAGGCGAGTTTTCTTTACTCTTCCTCCTGAAAATTTCACTTCTGGCAAGTTGCTGCAATTGACAAAACAAATACAACAAAGCCCCCCAAACCCCCCCCCCAAATCTCTTTTTACAGGCTCAGTAGCAGCAGTCAAGGGAGAAAGACTTACATTGAATAAAAATAAAGCAAGGATGCTTTTCAAAATTTCTAAAGTTTGCCCGTAGAGAAAGGTTTGCTTTCAGTTAGGGCTGAAGGGGCTTGAGCATGCAACCTGGTTACAGCCCATCAAAAAGCAGTTTCTCTGATAAACTAATCTCTACCCCATCTCTCTCCTCACCCTCAAAGGCTCCCCTTATTTTCGTTATTGGCAACATACTTGCCTCAAAGTGGGTGGGAGGGCGATTGCTGATTAATGCTTTTTATTTTTATTTGTAATTTTTAAAAAAGATTTTATTTGAGGGTGCCTGGGTGGCTCAGTTGGTTAAGCAACTGCCTTCGGCTCAGGTCATGATCCTGGAGTCCCGGGATCGAGTCCCGCATTGGGCTCCCTGCTCAGCAGTGAGTCTGCTTCTCCCTCGGACCCTCCCCCCGTCTCATGCTCTCTCTCTCTATTTCATTCTCTCTCTCAATAAATAAATAAAATCTTAAAAAAAAAAGATTTTATTTGAGAGAGCGTGCACAGCATGAGAGAGGGGAGCAGGGAAGGGGGAGGTACAGAGGGAGAGGAAGAGACTCCCCATTAAGCCTGGAGCCCGAAGTGGGGCTCAATCCCAGTATCCTGAGATCATGACCTGAGCTGAAGGTAGACGCTTAACTGAACGAGCCACCCAGGCGCCCCTGATTAATGCTTTTAAAACACTTAATAAATATTTACTGAGCACGTACTTTCTAGAGCTCCTTGTGCAAGGATCTAGGGAAGAAGTAAGATAATGACATTCGGCACAGGCTCTCCTTCAGGAACCACTCACCCCTGGTAGCCATCAAAGACTTCCCTGGGTCTTCCCGAAAGCTGGCTGGCTCTCGGCTCTCAAGTACCTTGGCTGCTGCCCTCAGCCCCCTCTGCCCTAACTGAGGGCACGGCACTCTTCTCTCCTGGCACCTGGTCTGGCCCTTACTCTCCTTCACCCTGCACCTGGACGCTGCTCACCTCTGGCCCTCCACCTCCCGCCCCCACCTCCTGTTGCCTGCGGAAAGCGCCATCATTACCTCAGCGCCACTGAGCCTTCCACAGCTCTCATAGAAAATCATCCTTATTTCTGGTGCTCCAAGCCGTGGGCCAAAGTCTGTATCAGCTTTGTCTTTGCTTTTTGCAATCCCTCCCTGCACACACCTGGTTCCCAAGTCCCGTGGCTTCTTTTTGGAAGTTTCTTTCTTTCCTGTCCCAGCCTGCGGCAAACCCTCCTCAAAGCTTTTCTGGTTCCTAGGCTGCAAGTTTCTGCCATTCCTGGTCTCTAGGGCCTTTTAAAAATGCCTTCCCTCGGGGCGCCTGGGTGGCTCAGTCGTTAGGCGTCTGCCTTCAGCTCGGGCCCTGATCCCAGGGTCCTGGGATGAGCCCCGCATCAGGGTCCTGGGATGAGTCCCGCATCGGGCTCCCTGCTCAGCAGGGGGCCTGCTTCTCCCTCTGCCACTCCCCCTGCTTGTGTTCCCTCTCTTGTGTCTCTCTGTCAAATAAATAGATAAAATCTTAAAAAAAAAATAAATGTTTTAAAAAAATGCCTTCCCTCCTTAGGATGCAAGTTCTCTTCTAACCATTTTGCAGTGTCCAAGTACTGTTTGGTTAACTTGAGCCCCCTCACTGCAGTATTTCATGCCTTTTCAAAGGTATCTGTCTGGCCCCATTCCCCTTTCTAGCATGCCCACAACATAATGATTCAATATTTGTATTGTGAGAGGATCACCACAGTAAGTCTAGTTAACATCCAGTTACAAAGATTTGTGTGTGTGTGTGTGTGTGTGTGTGTGTGATGAGAACTTTTAAGATTTACTCTTTTATTTTAAAGATTTTATTTATTTATTTGAGACAGCACAAGCAGGGGGAGGGGGAGAGGGAGCCGGTGCTATGTGGGGCCTGATCCTAGGACCCCCGGGATCATGACCTGAGCAGAAAGGCAGACACTTAACCGATTAACCAACTGAGCCACCCAGGTGTCCCAAGATTTACTCTTTCAGCAACTCTCAAATATGCAATACAGTATTATCTATAGTCACCATGACTTATTTATGTAATAACTGGATGTTTGTACCTTTTGAATCCTTTCAACCATTTGCTACCCCCCACCTCCCATCTCTGGCAACCATCAATCTGTTCTCTGTGTTCATGAGCTCCTTTTTAATTTTTTTATTTTTTAATTTTTTTTTCTAAAGATTTTATTTATTTATTCATGAGAGACAGAGGAGGAGAGAGAGAGAGAGGGAGAGAGAGAGAGAAGCAGAGGGAGAAGCAGGCTCCCAAGAAGCAGGGAGCCCGATGCGGGACTCGATCCCAGGACCCTGGGATCATGACCTGAGCCGAAGGCAGACGCTTAACCATCTGAGCCACCCAGGCGCCCCTTTTTAATTTTTTTAGATTCCACATATAAGTGAGATCATATAATAGTCTTTCTCTGACTTACCTCACTTAGCATAATACCCTCAAGGTCCATCCATGTTATCGCAAATGGCAAGAGTTCCATCTTTTTTAATGGCTAAAATAAAATTCGTATATATATCATTTATTCATATACACATTTGTGTATGTTACATATACATCACATTTTCTTTATCCATTCATCCACCGATGGACACTTAGGTTGTTTTCATATCTTGGCTATTATAGATAATGCTGCAATGAACATGGGGGGGTGCATATATCTTTTTGAGTTAGTGTTTTCATTTTCTTCAGATAAATACCCAAAAGTGGAATTGCTGGATGATATGGTAGTTCTATTTATAATTTTTTGAAGAACTGCCATATTGTTTTTTAAAATGGTTGCATTAATTAACATTCCCAACAATGCACAAGGGTTCCCTTTTGTCTACATCCATACCAAGTTATTTCTTGTCTTTTGGAGAACAGCCATTCTAACAGGTGTGAGGTGATATCTCATTGTGGTTTTGATTTGCATTTCCCTTATGTCCTCTGCATAGTGATGTTTACAACTTTTCAGGTATCTGTTTGCCATCTGTATGTCGTCTTTGGAAAAATGTCTATTCAAATCCTCTGCTCATTTTTAAATCAGCTTGTCTGGGTTTTTTTTGTTACTGAGTTGTAGGAATTCTTTATATATTTTTGGATATTAATCCCTTGTCAGATATATAACTGGCAAATATTTTCTTCCATTCACTATTACTTTTTAAAGCCTTTTTATATTGTTACTTGAAATTACTGAATTTTCAAGTGTCTACTTTGTTCAGTATGTCCGCAACCATTGACTTACCAAGTATAGGTCGCCTGACATTTCCACGTTTTCTCAGGCAACCTTTACAACCTGGTGGGGTAGGTATCCTGTTCCTCATTTCATACTTGGTCTCGAGCTCTCCCGGCTGGCCAGGGGCGTCCTGCAATTTCCCCTGGAATGGGCCTAAACTAGATGCTAGAAATCTGCTTTCCAATCCCAGTCCTACTACCATCAGCTGTGCGACCTGGGGCACCCCACCTCCCTGCCTCCCTAGCCAGGGACAGACTTTTATTATTGTTAGACTGGAAGTGGCCTCTATCATCTGACACCCCTCCACCAGTGTCTAGACACAGTAGGTGCTCAATAAATATTTGTTGAGTTGATTGCGGTGGAAAGAAAAGTTACACTTTAAGTTTCTGCCCAGTTGGGGTTAAAAGGGCTGCAGGGAGGGGTAAAGCGAAAACTGGGCTCAGGGGCCGCAGGGGGAGGGGGGAACAGGCAGGGGTTTGGGCGGGGGTGCTGCGAAACCGGGAATTTGGAAAGAAAGTTGGAGGCTTGCAGGAGAAAGACACCCAGCGATGGTGGAGGGGAGGTGGGAGGACATTCCGATCCCGGGCAGGGCGAGGACAAAGCGTCGCAGGAGAGGAGCGTGGGGCGTGAAGTGCGGTGGGAAGAGGTGCCGGCGCTGGGCGGCGCGTGCGGCCCAAGCCCCAGTCCGGGTGCGGAGGGGAGCGGCGGGCGCGCGGAGCGGAGGCGGGGGAGCGAGGGGGCGCCTGTCCCGCGGCCGCCCCGGCTGCTCTCGCCCCCGCGCGGCCCCCTGCCCCTCCTCCCCGGAGGGCGGGGCGGGGCCGGCTCGCCCGGCCTCCTGGCGGCGCCGCGGCCCCTGCACTCGGGCCGGGCTCTGCTGGTTGCGGCGGGAGCGGGACCTGGGCGGCGGCGGCGGCGGTGAGTGAGGCGGGAGCGGGCGCTGGGTCGGGGGCCGAGGTGACTCGGAGGCGGCGGCGGGACCGGAGGGGCTGGGGCTCCGCCAGGTGCGCGGAGGCGAGTCCGCCTTGCGGGCTGGGGACCGTGCCGCGCCCGCCGCCAGGCGCGCGGGTGCCGGGGCTGGAAGGTGCGCTCGCGGCCCGCCGCCCTACCCAACAGATGGTGGGGACTCCGCGGGGAGCGGCGTCGGGGCTGGGGGGGGGCCTCCAGGACCTACCGCCCTGCAGAGAAGCGGGATCGGCAGCCTTCGCACCCTGCCTCAACCCCTGGGTTCCTATGACAGCTGCGAGGGAGCCGAGGTCCCAAACGGAGCACCTCAGCCCCTCTCCCACCCAGTTTTACTTAACTTCTCGGCGTGCTCGTCCAGACCGTCCCTTGCAGCGAAAGGGCTTGTGGCCGCGGCTCTCTCCCTGGCCCTCCCCGTCCATGCAGGTCTTCCCTGAAAGCCTCTCTTACAGCACAGAGCCTTGCTTTCCAAGGGACTTTTCCAAGTTGCATCACTCCTTGGCCTCTAGACAGGTGCTTGGCTATCACGTTGGAGTTACACAGGATTTTAAAAAACTTTGTGTATTTACTATGTGCGGACCCCTTCACCCCAAGGAAGCAGTGCCCTTCCAACGCTGTTCAAAAACACATTGAGGGGCGCCTGGGTGGCTCAGTTGGTTAAGCGACTGCCTTCGGCTCAGGTCATGATCCTGGAGTCCCGGGATCGAGTCCCACATCGGGCTCCCTGCTCGGCGGGGAGTCTGCTTCTCCCTCTGACCCTCTTCCCTCTCATGCTCTCTATCTCTCATTCTTCTCTCTCAAATAAATAAATAAAATCTTAAAAAAAAAAACACACATTGAGAATTTTGGGGGCCATTGGTTCTCAAACTTGGCAGCACGTCTAGAGAGTTTTAAAAAAATACTGATGCCTAGGTCCCACCTCTAGAGATCCCTATTCAGTGGGTCGGGGCTGGGGTGTGTGTTGGGGGGCAGCCTGGGCAGTGGAATTAAGAAGCCAGGTGATTCTAACGTGCAGCCGCATTTGAGAACCGCTTGTTTGGCGCTTGCTCCCAGAGCTACTTTTTGTACTGGGGAAGATCCGTGTTAACAGCTCATCTCAGGCACTCTTGACTGCCTTGCTGTAGGCCACCTCTCCACCTGGAGGGCCTGTTGGTTGGTGGTTTCCAACCTTCGACTGCAGATGGTGCCTTTTTCTGGAGTATGCTTTGTTTCTGCCTTTCTGTTTACAGTAAATATTGCCTGGGCACTTTCTGTCAAGGAGTTGGGAGTGTAGGAATTTAAGCCACAAAGTCCTTGCAGGATCAAGGTTATAATACAGGGTTGTCATGCTCAGGCAAAACAAAGTGATAATTTGACTCATCTTATTTGGAGAAGATTTCAGATTAAAAGGAGGGAAAATACTTTAGGAATCCATTAACTTTTGGAGACCCTCTGCCACAGATAATGATTTTGCCTCTAAGTGTGAGGATTTGATCTTCAAGAAACCAAGCTAACAAGATCCTTAAGGTTTTGTGGCCAATTTTGTGTTAATGTGTGAGCATTTGTGACTTAAGCTTATTCCCGTTGTGTGATTAAGCCCAGATGTAACACAGTGTATATTTCTTGTTGATAGAGTAATACCTGAATTACAGAATTGGTGCCTTGCAGTAGCAATGCACAGCTGAGGTGAGTCCGTAGCCACGTTTCTGATGATCTTAAAAATGACAGGGAAATAGGACTAAGGAAAAATTGAACATGGATATCAATATTGACTGAATTTGATCATATATATTTTATTAAGAAAGTGTGTTTTCAGTGTCCATGCTATTGTGACATTCTGCTTGGATCTTGGTTAATTTTCTGTTGTATCCAAGTATAATGTTGCTACCTGGCCACAAACCAGTGGCTTTTATTATTTTTTTTACGTGCTGGCTGGTGCTCTATTTTGCATTTTTCTTAGGAGCAGGGTGACTTTTAAGAGAATACCCTCCAGAGGTGGAGAAACATTTGAATTCATTTCTAGCCCCTAACATGAGTCAAAAGAACCATTCATTTTGAAAAGTGTAGTTCTGCCAGTTGGATTTTCTTTTTCCCACCTTCTACTACCATACCCTACTCCTATCACTGTGTTCAATTGCTGGAAATGCGGCCGCCATGGGAGCGGTCTTAATTGTCTTGGCTTGAAAATGGAGGTTATGTGGAGTGCATGGTCTCACAGGGTGGCCCCTGACCTGAATCCTCAACCTTTGGGGAACAAGACCATATGGAAAGTGTTTTCCTACTGTTGATTTTTTTTTTTTTTTCCTCCTTGGACCAGACCAACAAAATGAAGCCTGCCTTAGTGTGGTATTGCATGGTATTGCATGGCTTGTAACCTTTCTAATCTTGTCGTCATTTTGGGGAAAAATGTTTATTTGAGGATGCTATTGAATTCTTGGTGTCTGAAAAGTTGCACTTGAACAGCAGTGGTTACACTGTGAATATAATTGTGTATTCTTCCCCCCACCCCAAAAAACATAAGAGAGCATGTTATCTGTGGCTCTAAACAGATTTATTGAAACGTTTCTCACTTGGGGCTTGCAGCTCTGATATTCTAAAATGACTGGAAGTAAGTGAAGAAAAACGAGAAGAAGGTTAGCAAAGGGCTTCTTCATTTAGAGGAAGGGTATACAACACTCAGAAGAATGATTTTTGATTTGTGTTACGAGTAGACTGCTCTATTGGTTTCCTCTTTTTTTCCTTCTGTAAGTAGGGACAGTTAACTTGCTTGTACAGTTGGGGTGCAGAGTGGTTAAAGAAATGTAATGGATTCCTTAACTGCCTTTCCCCCTGAAACCCATCTATCTAAGAGATGCCATTGACCTTTAATCGACAGCAACAACTGATTTTGTGCTTTTCCTTTCTTTCCCCTCTCTGATCTGGGCAGTGCAATGGCTGAGAGGTTGGCATCAGCAGAGAAAAACAAAGTTCAAGGGAACTGAAAATTGGGTAATTTTCCCTGAATGACCAAGTGCTTATTTTGTCACACGACATTGCTGTTATCAAGAAACAAGTTATGGCATGAAGACTCTGAAAATGGAAAAGAAAAAAAAAGGGATGTGACAGGAGTATCACCACGGTTGCCTGGCTTTCACGTAGGGGAAGCTTATGGGAGTTTGTAGTCCAGTGCCCTGGTTCCAACCTACCTTTACCCTCCTCTGTCAGGCACTGCCCTCCGTCAGTCCCCCCAAGCCAACATTGAGACAGTGCCTCAGTCTTAAATTCACACCAAGTTTTGGGTTGTCGTTTGTTTGCCCCGATTACTGGCAAAGCTCTGCATTCGCTCATTGAGTTCTTGGTGAACAAGGTACAGTCCCTGACTTAGGGAGCTTGAAGTCTGGTGGAGATGAAAACTGTGGGTTACAGTAAATTGGGAGCTCTTATAATCACAATGAGCACAAAGAACTGTGAGGGGCAGCCAGGTATCCCCTGGCTAGCCTCACCTGGGTAAATGCCTTTGCTTGGGTTTCAATTAGAATTTACTAGGTCTGACATCAAGGTTTTTTTTGTTTTAAGTAGGCTCCATGCCCAGTGTGGAGCCCAACGTGGGGCTTGAACTCACGACCCTGAGATCAAGACCTGAGCTGAGATCAAGCGTCAGATGTCTAACAGACTGAGCCACCCAGGCACCCCTGGACATCAAGTTTTAAATGACTAACTTGAGTCCTTCCTGAAAGAGAGGGGATGCGCAGAGAGGTAGTGGGGAGTGAGGGAAGGAGGCCAGATTCTGGCAGACGCATTTGGTTGAAGGAGCACTTGACCAAACAGTGCAGGCCATTTCCTGGGGTCGGGAAGCTGGCAGAGAACGGGGCTGGGTCCATTTGGGGCATGTTGGTAACTGGCAAAGTAAGCTTCGTTAGCAGTGGCTACGTCTGCCGTGGGGTGGGCAGGAGAGAACTCAGTGCCTCCTTGAAGATGCAGCTGGTGTACTTTTAAAGCAAGTGATTTGCTTACTGTCTGCAACTCCAGCCAGCATGCGACATTCATTCTTTATCGTTCTGTAGTCACTTTAGCTCACATTTCCTTGGACAGACTGAGAACTGGACTTCACACTGTTTTTCCCTCCAGAGGGTGGTTTCCAACATCTGACCCACTGGGCTAATAACCCCACGGTTAAAAGAGGAGCTACCCTTTGTTTATTGATCCCCTTCCATGCTCCAGGTCGCGTGCTGAGCACTTGTCTTCCGTAGCTCCGAATCTGTACCTACTTGAGAGGCCGGTGGCACAGTGGCTTCACCTTACAGATGAGGAAGCTGAGGCCCAGCGAGGGGCTGGATCCTGCTGTAGCTCACGGCGCTGCAAGGAAGTAGCAGAGTTGAGGTTCGAGAGCCTTCAGGGTTTTCTACTGCTCCGTGTACTTAAGCAGAGCTGATTAATACAGTATGTTTTCTGTGCCCTATTTTTCTAACATCCAGTCCTCTTAGGTCTGGATTGATTTATCATTTTCCTTTACTAGGTGATAATGTTTTGCTTTTTAACGGAGAGGGTAGATTAGGCTGTTCAGAAAGACTCTGAATGGATCCCACATCCTAAGTGAGAGAGATCCCCACATTTCTGCAAGCTCCGCACTTCTGAGTTTCTGTAGTTAATTGGCTGTTGGGTAAGAAATTAAAAGCAAAATTCGGTGTTGAACATTCTGGAGCAAAATAAAGCTGTGCACACATTCAATTCTTATTTATGTGGTACTTTTGACAAAAACAAACCTTTGCTGCATAGCAATTACCTCAAGCTCCTAAAATTACAGGTAGTAAGGGCTTCAAGGCCTTATGGGGCTATAATTAGTAAAGATGAGTTTAAAACAGGGTTAGTGAGTGTGTGTTTGTTATTACGGTGGGTTGTAGCTCAATATTTCAACCTGAGAAGGATCGGCTCCAGAGAACATTCGCAGGGGAGTCAGGGTAGGGTCATCATAGAGTTAGTATGTTTGGGATTAGAGCACAGGGCATTTGTCATGAACATGGATAATTTCTGCCAGCCTGGCTGGCTGCCTCTTTGTTTATAGGGACAAGTTTATTCCCTGCCACCCAATCACAGGCATTTCTGCTTGCCCTAGGTAGAGTGTACAGTGGTTCAGGTTGTTACTATATAGTGTGGTTTTTTTTTTTTTTTTGAAGAAGTATAAAGCCCCTTTATTATTAATGATCTTTCACTGTTGCTTATCTTGCCTTAATCACAGAGGACTGAGGCAAGGTGACCAAGATTTTCTAGTTTTGGCTTCAGGAATTCTCTTGGTTTTTACCTCTGACTTCCCCGTCTCTCTATCCTTGCATTTTATTGCATTTGAAACAGGCCTTCTGCTTTCCCTTGCGAATCTATAGTCCATACCAGGGAGAGGGCCTACTGTGGCCAGGACTCCTCTCATCCTGTGACATCAGTATTGTCAGTCCCATTTTCCAGGTGAGGAACCTGGTGAGGTCTGGAGTCGGGTACTAAGTGGGAGTTTGGGGGTTTCAGACTCTAAACAGCTGGTCTCTTTGGACTTCATTTGAAAGGAAAAAGAAAGGGCCCAGTTGTCAAGCCGTGGAGAGGTTCTAATATATCCTATGAATTAATATATATCTTTGAACTTCATCGTAGCTGTATGGGTCACTTTAAAAAAAAAAAGACTTTTGCCTAGGAGATTTTTATCCTCCTTCTTAAAAACAGTGACTTGCTCAGAATTACACAGTAGTAGCTGAAAAGTTGATTAGCCTCTCTCCTTGCCCTAATCTAATATCAAAAACCCCGGAAAGTTTACTGAGAGTGTGATTACAATGGAAGCTTTAGGAGTTGGAAAGGAACTGATAGAGAAAGAATGGAGGGAGAGGTAGGAGTAGTTTGCAAAGAGACTGCGGGGTAGATTTTACCAAATTTAAGATTTCTTTTACTTGTGAGTTTCTGGTTTGGGGCTTGAGCCCCTTTGTTCCAGAAGTAGGCAGACCAGCTCAGCCTTGCTTCCCTGGGCCACCTGTGAATTTTTTTGGGGGGGGGATGGTGAGGGTGTAGGGTGAGGGGAAATGGGGATTGGGGCCAGGATTAAAGCCACTGGCTGCCTGATGTCTGGTCTGCTCTGGACTGGACAGCACTGGGTCCCTGCAGTGAGTCTAACTTCTTGGGTGTGAGGCAGCTGGGTGGTATACGAAAGAGAAGGGGCGCGGGGTGGGGGGCTGTCATCTTTGGATATCCCAGAGACTTGCCCAAGGTCAGTAATTCTCATAATTATAGCAAATCCTCCTAGAGCACTTATTTCCAGCCCTGAGAGGCTTTTAATATAGCAACTCTAGGGACCAGGTACTACCATAAACCCATTTTACAGACGAAGGAAACAAGCTCTTGAGACATTGGGTAAGTCGTCCAGGTTGTGCAGCTACCGAGTGGTGGGACCCAGGGTTCAGGCTCCTCTGGCCCTGAGCTGTGCTCTAAATGACTCAAAGGGCCTCCTTAGGCCCAGGGCTCTGGTTGCTGCTGCACTGGTTCTTCATTTCTTTGACCAAAAAAGGCCTGCTTGCATATGCCTTTATCTCACAATTAGAATACCATCAGTCCCCTTTGTGTACGAGTTCCACGCCCCACAAACCTGTAAGCGAACCGGTAAAGAGGAGGGATCTGGCCACTGACCTGTATCCTTGCATCAAGCAGAAAAGAGGTGCTTGGTGAAGTTTCATGGAAGGAGGGATGGAAGGCAGCTGGCCTTTGGAAACTTGATGTCCCTGTGTTTCTTCTCTCTCTCTAGCAGCTACAGTGATTTCTAAACAGAAAAGAAACAAGAGGGAGCACGGGGGAGTGTTTCATAAAAGTAATCAGAATTCCTGAAAAAAGCACACTTAAAAAAAAGTGTATTTCAGGTTCCCATGGCCATGGTCTCATGTTATGTGTAAAGCAGTGACTGTTCGCAGGGCCTGCCTCCCCCCCCCCCCACCACTTGCAGGGGGCTTTGTGAGGAAGGAGGCCCTTCAGACTCTCAGACGCTGTTGGGACTGCTCTTATCGGAGAGCCCCCAGAGCATATTTTCTTTGGGGCTGAGCACCAAATACCAGGCGGCTTCGGCCCACCATCTGTTTTGCTAGGGGCCACAGACATAGAAAGTGGTCCAGTCCCTTGTGCCCTCATTCAGTCTCCAGAATTCGGGGCGGCGGGGGTGGGAGTGGGGAGGGGGTGGTGTTGCGCCTTCCCTTTGCCGGGAGTGCGGTGTCCTGGGCAGCTACCCCTTCCATCTGGGCTTGTTTCCTCACCTGTAAAATGCGGGTGTAGTGCCTGCCTCTTAGAGTTGTTGGGGCCACGTGTCTCTTTGACACGGGAGACTGGCTCTCAGGTGGGGCCCCGCTGGGGACAGGTAGCGATCTCTGGAGACATTCTTGGTTGTCAGACTGGGGGTGACGGTGGCTTCTGGCATCTGGTGGAGAGGGTCCAGGGTTGTGGATAAAAACCCCACGGTGCACAGGACAGCCCCCACAACAAAGAAGCATTTGGCCCCAAAAGTCAGTCATGCTAGGCTGAGAGCCCTGGCAAGTGGGAGCTCTAACAGTGGTGGCTGTTTTTCACATTTCTTACCAAAGGGAGCCCGGGGAACAGAAGGCCCTCCTTTCTTCAGTGGGGAGGAAGAGATGGAAATTAACCTTTTCCTGATGCTTTTGGGTTTCCCCACAGGTGCCCCTGAAGTGTGGGAAGAGCTACTTTCCTCTCCGTTAAGCACTTAGCTTCATTTGTAATTGTGTCTATTTACATATAAATAATACATATATGTTTACATATAAATAGTTAATATGCTAAAACCCTTAACATCTCGGGGTAGTTAAAATCTGGTCTTCCGGAAGCCAAGCTCCTGCACCCGTGTGTGGCTTCAGGTCAGCCACAAACCTTGTGAAGCTTGCTTTTCTTTTCCATAAAAGAGGACAGGTTACCCTCCTATCTTATGTTGTTCCAGGACTAAAGAAAGCAAAATGAAGTAATTTTCACATGTGCCCATGTGAAAATAGCTCTACACATGCGAAGGTACGGTATGGTTCCTGAGGTGGGCCTTTTGGTCCTGTTTTTCAGAGAACCCTGTTCCTTTAAATTTTTTATTGTTATGTTAATCACCATACATGACACCATTCGTTTTGGATGTAGTGTTCCATGATTCATTGTTTGTGCATAACACCCAGTGCTCCACGCAGAACGTGCCCTCTTTAATACCCATCACCAGGCTAACCCATCCCCCACGCCCCTCCCCTCTAGAACCCGCAGTTTGTTTTTCAGAGTCCATCGTCTCTCATGCAGAGAACCCCGTTCCTAAGCAGCCACTCAGTAAATGGCACTAAAAAGGATTTGGGCTCAGTAGCCAAAGAATGCTTGTGTTGCTGGCAAGGTGGTAAACTCAGCCGGGAAAACATTCCTGCCCCGGAGCATGTGATTCAGAGGCAGTGCAGGCCCGCGGAGGTTGAGAGGACGCGTGTGGGTGTGAACCACTTGGTCAGCTACCTCTAGGTTCACCTTTTGGCTTTTCCCTTATTTGTTCTCTGACCCTGGGCCAACTCCTTGACCTTCCTTACACCCCAGTTTCATCACCTGTGAAATGAGGCAGATGATGACACCACCACCACCCACCTGAGCACAGGTGTTGGGAAGTGACGTGTCCTTGAGAAGTGTCCTGGAGCGAGTGGTGCGCATGGAGAGCTTAGCTCGATAAATGCGTTGTTATTAGTAAAATAGCATTATTATTTTGGCCTAGGGCATGTGTAATTTTACTCAGGTGAGGAAGGGATGGCTCTTGGGTTAGGAGCTGAAGAAGGTTTTCTCTGGAGTTCCCGGTATCTTTTTAACATTTCAGTGTTAAAAGACACATAACGTAAGATTGGCCATTCGAACCGGTTTGAGCAATTTAGATTTTAAGTGTCATTAAGTACATGCACAGCACAGCGTTGTGCAACCATCACCACTGTCTAATTCCAGAACGCATTCGTCCGCCCAGAGGGAAACCCTGTCCCCACAGAGCAGTGGCTTCATGTTCCTCCCCCTCCCGCAGGCCCTGCAGCCCTGCTTTCCTCTTAGGCTCTGCGGGCGGCGCCTGTTCTGGACGTTTTCTATACATGCACTTCGCATCCTGTTTTCAGGCATCGCAGCCAGTTCCAGCACTCGTGCCTCTTTACCTGGTCTCTCCCGAGATCAGCCCATGCCTCATTTTCATTGGCCTGTTCTTTCCCAAGTCCTGTCCGGTTTGCAGGCATTTATTCTTCCTTTCTACCTTTTGGCGCTTTTTGGCCCACCTTCTTTTTTCCACGGTTCCCACCCAGTGATTCTAATGGCCCTTGAAATGAAGATTGGAATGAAGCGCTCAGCCGGGTTCTTGGTGCTGCCCGGGAGCAGGTCCTATCAGGGATTTTGTTTCTGTTGAAGAATTAACAGCAGGAGTGCACACAGGAGTGGGGGGCTGGGAGGGAGGGAAGGGGAGGCAGGCTTGAGCTGTCCCCAGGACAGCGTGGCAGGTTTTAAAAACAAGTGTCTGGAAAACACCTACCAGGCCCCTTTCATTCCTGTGTTTAAAAGCCTTCCACAATGAGAAGTGGCCCTCAATTAAGTTGGTTAATAAAAACCTCCCCCTGTTTTAAAGCATTCTTGGGAAGTGTTTACATTGAACCCCACTGTGGGCTTCTAAATGAGAAGCTGTGGAGTGAGTGATCCTTAACCTGTGACTTTAATAATATCCTTTGCTTTAGATTTCCAGGTGGAAGCCTGGGCCAGATTTGTAGCTTGTCATTGATCCAGACAATCTTGACTCTCTCTGTCCCTCCCCCTTCAGCCAGACCCTTAGAAGATTGGACAGGCCTAAAGCAGCTCAGAGATGCAAACTAGCTCCCTGGCGAGGGACCGGGCTGAAAGGGGGTGCTGTGTTCCCCACAACCCCTGTTCTGACCTTTAGTAACAGGATGGAGGGCTTCAGTAACAAGAGATGAAAGCATTTAGGAGAGCAGCTCGGGGCTTGTGAGGTTCTTCTGGGTCCTTCCACCAGGATTTGGAGTTTTCTCGGGCTAAGGAGGCTGTGGGCCCTTAGAGTTAAGGACGCTCTGCTTTTTGCTCTGATTCTGGAGAGATAAGTAGGGCCCACCAAGAGGAAGCAGGATGTTGGCTGCTTTTGGGGGCTTACAGAGTTTCTTTCTTTGGAAACTTTAGAATTTATCACAGAGACGCATCCAGAGAAAAGCTATGTCCTGAAATAAAGGGCCCTCTAGGATGCCTTCCCTTTGTGCTGCTTTTCCGGGGACCTGAGTTATGCTGGCTGAGGACAGGAGGGTGGGAAAATCCAGAGTCACTGGCACAGGTTGGGATTTACCCAGAGGCAGTAGGGCCTGGTGGTTACCAACCTGGACTCTGGCCCTGGACTGCTTGGTCCAAATCCTGGCTTCGTTGCATGAGAATATGTCTAAGGTGCTTGGAGCAATGTCTGGATAGGGAAGTGTATATGCGTATGTTCTTATTATTCTGGTACTTTTGCTTTTTGTGAATTCCCAGTTAGAATTGTAGAAATCCTTCTTGTTTTCAAAGCTAATTCACCTCTGTACCCGGCAGGCTTGTGCAACCCATGGGAGAGAGTGATATCACTGGACCCTTAAAAAGCATGACCTGCAGATGGAGAAATCATGCTTGATGAGTCTATGAAAGTTCTTTGAGGGAGAAAATAAATGTGGGGAGAAGGGCAAATCCGTGGATACAGTTTTAGAGTTCCAAGAGACCTTTGAGAAGAGGTCATGCCCAAGCCTATTGAATATATGAGTCTCCCACAACTTGGAGGAGAATTTAAGAAGGAATATGGCTGAAAACCATCTTCTGTTTGTCCTCAGTAAGAGGAGAAAGGGGAACTGTGAAATCTCATTGCAGTTGACATGAAGTCTTTTTAAAAGTAAAATGCAGAAACGTTCGAGTTAAACCATAAGGAGTTCTGTGGTTTTCTTTTTTTTAAAAAAATTTTGGATGCTATATGGATATGTCAACTATACTATTATTTTTATATTATTTATTTATTTTTTTAAGGATTTTATTTGAGAGAGCGTGAGTGCACAAGCAGTGGGGGAGGGGCAGAGGGAGAGGAGAAGCGTTCGGCAGGGAGCCCAACGTAGGGCTCCATCCCAGGACCCCAAGATCATGACCTGAGCCAAAGGCAGATGCTTAACCGACTGAGCCACCCAGGCGCCCCTCAACTACACTTTTAAATAATTCACCTGTACTCTGTGGCTACACCTCAGCGGCCAAGGGTTGGGACTAGGAACTGTGTGCGCTGTGTCATATGCTGTAGAACACGGGTGCTCAGGAAATATATGTTGAATGAATAAGTAAAAATTAATAGAACCAAGGAGTTCATTAACAAATGACTTAAATTCTGTCTTTTGAAAAATAAATTCTCCTTTCTGTATTTTAATTAAATAGTACATTTGTAGGAGGAAGTAGATTTCTCCATTAATAAATATACAAATAGGATCACTTAAATGCTCAGATGCTGAATTTCATCCCTTCTGTGATTTAACCTAGGACAATAAATGAATGAATGAAATGAATAGAAGCTTTGTTAACACAGAGCCCTCTAGCCCAATAGGATTAGGAACCTGGGAGTTGCTAGACTAAAAAGACACTGGCAGGAATTAGTCGCCTTTGTATTTTTTGCTTTTCTCGGCTCCCTGTGGGTTAGTGTGGTGCCACATGTGTAGAAGTGTTCTATGTGTTTGATGAACAAAGTAAGATCTCCTTAGAATAAGCACAAGTGTTTTATTATTTCATGTCTAATATGTACCAGGCAAACTTATCATTATCCTTGCTCTTACAGTGGTTATAGTAACTTTTGCTGCATAATAGTGCTGGGTAACAAACAACCCCAGATCGCCATGCCTCACAACCACAAACATTGATTTTCCCACTTGGTCATCTGTTGATTGGGTGTGGTTAGGTTGACCTAGGCTGGCCTTGGCTGGGCCAGACTTCCATTTGGCTTCGGGTCTCTTCCTCATTTGCTTATTCTGGGGCTCAGGCTGAAGGGGCAGCAGTTACCTAGTACACGTGCATCTTGTGGTGGATCACTGTGGCATAAGATGTCAAATGGAAATGCATGATGGCTCTTAAGACTTTGGCTCATAACTACCAAATGTTCTGCCAGCATTTCACTGGGCAACAAACACGTGGCCAAATCCAGTATCAGTCGGGTGGGGAAGCATGTTTGGTCCATTTTCGTGGGAGGTACTGCAAAGTCATGTGGCCAAGAACGTGGACGTGTTATCCCATTATAGTGGAGTGAAGCATGGGAGAACCTGGAAAACCAGCCTTTTGGGAGCTTGCTAAACCTAGGCCAGCTGGGTGAAGAATCAAAGATGTTTTGTTCAGGTACCAGCTTAGGCCTTGGTAGTTACCATAAATTAGCCTGACATGCGCTGACTCTTGGCTAGCTGAATGTCATTTCGTATTCATTCACTGTGCTGGTGTTCCTGAGAGTTCTGCATATCTGTGGGAGGGGCAGAAGTGATGGGCTGGGTTTCCTCCTGGTCTGCAGTCATGACTTGATCTGCTCCTACTGTGATGGCAGGAGAGTGACAGGTAGAGCAAAGAGGACAAAGGGCCAAAGTATCTGGGGAGGCGGGGGGTTTGGCTTACCCTTCGCAAGGTCCTTTCTCAGCATAGATCCATGGGAATGGGCCTAACTCCCCCTTTACCAGGCAGCAACGCTTGATTATCAGGGCCTTCATGCATGCTGTCCCATCTTTATAAGGACCCTGGGCCTTCATTTCCAGAGTCCTCCTTTTCTGTCTGAAGAAACAGGCCTCAGGAGGGGGGTAGGTGACTTCTCTTTAGCCAAGTGGCTGATAGGTAGCAGATCCAAACTAGATCATCCTCGATCCCGGTCTAGGGCTTGTCCTTCCCCATGCCCGTGACTATCTCAGCCCAGGCAGAGAAATGTGTCTGGCTTTAAGGCATTACAATATATCCTGGCCCTGTGATGGCAGTGTCTACTTTCCAGAAGGAGTCGGCTCAACCTTGTGCCTCGGTGCAATGCCTTGGGAGGAGCAGAATGAAATTTTGGCCAAGAAGAGCCAGCCTTTGTGTTACCTGTTACCTCTTCGTAGGGTGTCCTTTTTAAATGAAGAAATGTCAGACTCTCCGAGAAAAAAAAAGACTGGCCGTTAAGTGAAAATGCACAGAGAATAAATGGGGATGAAACCCCCGTGAGCCAATGGGGTGAGGAGACATGACGCTCCTACGTGCCACGGGTGGAGTTATAAAGCCAGTGGACTTCGTTTTGGAGAGCGGTTTGGCAGGGGGGATACTTTCACCAGCAAGTAAATAAAACTCAATTAAAAGTGGTTTAAACAGTAAAGACATTTATTATCTCATGTAAACCAGAAGGCCAAAGGTGGGGCACTTTGGGCATTAATTAATGGAAGACCCAGATGCATTTCCTCTTTTCTCTTGGCCAGCCTCAGTGTTTGGCCTCTGTCCTCAAGCTTCCCTCTCCTGGGGCACCTGGGTGGCTCAGTTATGAAGTGTCTGCCTTCGGCTCAGGTCATGATCCCAGGGTCCTGGGATCGAGTCCCGCATCGGGCTCCCTGCTCAGCGGGAAGCCTGCTTCTCCCTCTCCCACTCCCTCTGCTTGTGTTCCCTCTCTCGCTGTGTCTCTCTCTATCAAATAAATAAATAAAATATTTAAAAAGAAAAAAAGCTTCCCTCTGCTATGGTCCTGTTGTGGCTGCTGCAGCTCAGCTCCATCCTGTATCCTCCTATACAGTGATGTCCAGAGGTGGGAAAAGAGGAAAGCAGAGGAAACCTTTGCTAGGAGCCCCCTGCCCCTTTGGCAAAACGGGGTTAACTGGGTCAGATGCCCACCCCGAACTGATGGCTTGCATGGGAGAGGGGGCTCCCGTGGCTTGCTTAGGCCAATCCGTGGGTTAGATAGAGACCCATTCTTCCCTGAAGCCCATGGGTAGTGGGAGGAGAGGGGTCGAAACTGGAGCTTTGCTGGTGGCCAGGGGGAATGGGGCGGTTGTAGGCAGTAAATGGTGTTGGCCACAGCATTATCTTTCAAAATTAAGAATGTATACGTCCTGGGCGCCTGGGTGGCTCAGTCGGTTAAGCGTCTGCCTTCGGCTCAGGTCATGATCCCAGGGTCCTGGGATCGAGCCCCACATCGGGCTCCCTACTCAGCGGGGAGTCTGCTTCTCCCTCTCCCTTTGTCTCTCCCCCTGCTTGTGCTCTCTCTCGCTGTCTCTGTCACTATCTGTCTGTCTCTCTCTATCAAATAAATAAATAAATAAAATCGTTAAAAATTAAAAAAAGAAAAAGAATGTATACGTCCTGAGTCAACCCTTCCACAGTTAGAAATTTATCTTGTGGATGTACCTGCACAAGTGGGGCAGACATACAAAGATATTCATTGCAGCATTATAATAGCAAGACACTGGAAATAACCTAAGAATCTAACAATAGTGGACCGGTTAAATAAATTAGTACATTATGGAATTGAGCAAATCTGTAAGTACTGATAAAGAAAAATTCACAAAATCTATTAAGGTTTTTTTTTTCTTTTTAAACAAGATGCATTGGTATGTATCCTGAGATCCCTTTTTTTTTTTAATCTTAATTCTTGATTGCAAAGATAAATTTCTGTGAAAAGTCCCAGGAAACATGTTTATTTCTGGGCTGTGAGATTGGTGCTAGGGTTAGGAAGGAAAGTTTCTTTTTCATTTCATGCCCTTCTTGACTGTTTGAATTTTATAAAAATCACTGTATGTATTACCTTTATAATAAAAAAGGAAATGAGAGGTATTAGAGTGTGCAGGAGCTTAAGGAGAGGAAGCCAGGGTCCTAACGTGGGCATTATGAGGGGATGGGAGTGCCATTTGGCTGTGTGTGATTGGCCTGAAGGGAAGTTGGGGAAGGAAAAAAGTCCAGGAGTGAAACAGCGTCATTTAAAAAAAAAAAATCTCCCTTGGTATCCTGCACCTTGCCTTACACATAGTAGAATCAAACATATATTTGAAGAATGAATGAATATTTAGATCAAGACCCAAAGCAGCTTTAGGAAGTGCCAAAACCCAACTTAGCAGCTCAAGTCAGCAAGAAAGTTGATTCTGCTGGAAATTTATTTTGCAAATAAAATATGGCTTCTGTTTCCTCCTATTTCCTCGAGCTCCCAGAATCTAATTCATTGCGAAAAATCAATCTGAGTATGCAACTTTCTATTCATCGTCCATCTCAAACTGAAGCCTACTGTGCCAAGTTCTGAATAATAAAGCTGAGTAAGGTTTTTACAACTAAGGGTAGGGCAAAGACAGGAACCACCAATATGTTAATTGTGCTTATAGTTGCGGCTTTAGTGGAGAGGTATCTGAATGGTCTAAATAGAGCAATTTTTTTTTTAAGCAAAATAAGGCTCTCTGATACTCCAAACTAACAAATCAGAAAATTAATTATGTCACTCTGATAATAGGAAGAAACCATATAATATAGTGAAATGGGGATTTTCTATTTGGCCAGTATTTGTAGAGAAGTGTGAATGTCCTTATTGGTGAAATCAAAGAATTATACGTGGTAGTATTTTCAAGTAGAATTCTCTGCCATGTGGAAAGGTAAAGGCATATGATTATTGGAAAGTCTTTATATTGGAGAGGGCAGGGCGAAGGGGCAGTAGGGTGCTACCATTCTGTTGTGCTGATACTCTTCATAATTCCTTTGCCTGAGGGCTCTCCCTGAATTTGATTCTTGTAAATCAAAGAAAGAATGTTGTAACTGACATTTCCATTAAGTTGCTTTTAACTTTTATACCCTTGGGTTTTAGCATTTAACTCTCTGTAATGGCCACCGGATGCCCACTTTATTCAGACAATAAAGATACCGTTGAGCTGTGGTAAGATCATTTCCTTTGGAATAAAATGAAAAGCTTTCTGTGCTCACAATTGGAGGAAAATGTAAAATTTTAGTAGGCCTTTTTCTGCTAAGATTGAAAAGAGTCCATGTTTGAACACCATCAGCTTTGCGGCTCAAATGTGCCTTGGAAATTTCCAGCATGGTTTTAAAATAAAAGAAGCAAATATACCTTTTCATGTGTGTTTTTGTAATGGGTCCTTAGAAATATGTGGAAGAAGAGTGATATTTCACATCTTTGTTGGGATCATTTTGGGATCAAAAGATCCTGAGATCATTGGTGCATTATGTTCTAGAGTGGACCTGATTTAAATTACTTATGAGAGAGAGAGGGAGGAAGGAAGGAAAGAACGAAGGAGGAGAAGGTAGAACAGAGGGAAGAATGGTGTGGGGGGGGGAGAGAGGGAGAGAGTTTGTGTGTATGTGCATGTGTGTATACCTATAAACCCAAATGTTTATGCTCACTTCACATAATCTTAGTATATATCCTCCTCTGGTTTTCAGTCTATCCTATATCTGAATATAGGATAATTTGATAATTTTATTTATTTATTTATTTTTAAAGTAATCTCTACACCGAACATGGGGCTCGAACTCAGGACCCAGTGATCAAGTCACATGCTCTACCAACTGAGCCAGCCTGGCACCCCTAAGTTTGATAATTTTAGATGAAATCTGCATCTACATCAGAAAATATACAAATTTATGATAGAACCCTTCTGTGGTGCTTGATAATGCTTGGCACTGTTTTAAGGACTTCACGCCTATTAATTCACTTAGTCCTTATGATAACCCTATTATTATCCCATTTTTACAGTTAAGGAAAAAGGCACAGAGAGATTAAGTAACTCACCCAAAGTAATGCAGTTAGTAAGTCGTGGGGCTAGGTTCAAAACCAGGTAGTCTGTCTTTCCTTAGTTGAAAGCAAATGAAAAATTAATTGAAGCAAAAATTCATGAGATTTAAGTCCTTCCTAAATCTACTGGTTAATCTTGTCAATCGGAGACTTTTCTGTTGGTGTTGATAGTGTTTCATTTAACTACAACAATCTTATGTACTCTTGAGTCCCTTGCCTCATGATCAGCATTTTCAGTTACACAGTAGGCATATACTTTATAAATTATTTTAGTTGTGAATCTGATACACATTAAAGGACAGTAAATTTAGCTAGTCAGCATGAAAAACTTTACAGAGAGTTCCTTGTTTCCTCTTTCCTTAGGGAAGAAAGATGAACTCTGTCAGTTCCCAAATGACTCCTCAATTTAAAATGAATTATTCCGCTGGGAGAAAATTTTCTTTCTCCTCCTGCAGAAAGCAGCTTCTGCTTTCAGAAAAGAAGCTGCAGTCATTTTTCTCTTCAATGGCCTGGATTTAGTCCTGATGTGTGACTCCTGCCAGTTTCCTTTCTTTGAAACCCCAGCAGCAGT